>NW_013669704.1:81430-98735 GCF_000517525.1 Limulus polyphemus
AAATTTTTAATATATTTAAATCTCTAATCTCATATATTTAAATGTTTAATATATTTAAATCTCTAATCTCATATATTTAAATGTTTAATATATTTAGATCTCTAATCTCATATATTTAAGTGATCAAAAGTATTTATTCAGCCTTTCTTATTAACGAATGTTATTTCTATAGTATTTCTTGTCTAACTAATTCTGTATCCTTTTATGGGAAGATGCTATTTCTTTAGTATTTTTTGTCAAACATTGCCATTCCTTTATCCTTTCTTGTCTATGTAGTTTTTGATTCTTCCTTGTCTAACATTGTATTTTATTATTATTCACTTCTAACTATTCTAGTTATTTATCCTTTCTGGTATGTATTACTTCTTTAGTTTTATTTCGTATTTTTATTATTCTACTTTTCTTGTGTAACTATGTAATTTCTTGATCTTTCAGAAATCCTCACTTGCGTGGCCTCCATCCTCAACACCTGACCCTCATGCCAAGTCAACTATCAGTTCTGCTGCTCCCGTGCGTCCAGTTTCTTCTTCATCAGGACTTACCCACTGGATGTCCATGATGACCGATCATGCTCATGTAAATGTTCCTGCCCATTCCACAGCTCATGAAGTACCTTATATGTGGAACGGAGTTGAGGTTTGTTGTGTTTTATAATATTTTTAAATAGCTTACGTATCGTCAAGATAATAATAATATATAGTATTTTTAGATAATCATATTTTTGTGTAAAGTTTTTTTGTAATTATATAGCTTAAAACAAATATCTCATTCGGTGCTTTCGTGCAATGCGGTTTAGCTGCACGAACGTTAACAACAAAATTGAAAAAAAGAAAACACAAAAACACACCTTTGGACCAGCTGTTGGTTCTCACGTCCTTTCCCGTTTATTATCAATCCTAGCACCATTGATATATTAAAGCTTTGAATTTATTACAGGTCATATCTGAGAATCGGTTGTAAAAACATGTATGTAGTATGTTGACATTGTGGTCTGTCAGTCAGATTTGTTTAATCACGCATTGCTCAGGTCACTTACGAAAGCCTTTTTTTTTTGTCTATTTCTGGGAAGAGATTATCTTCAGTTACAGGGTACATTTTTTCACACGTTTGGCAAAATCCATTTATCCGTACCCGATTATATGTATCGAAATGCTGCAGGAATATTTTTCTAAACCTAGAGTGCAGATAAACAAACGAAAAATTCTTTCTTCGTGAATCCGACAACAAGAGTTTCGTCTGTCATAAGCTAGCGTTACATCAACTGGACTTAGAACAGTAAGTATAACATGAGCCGTAAAGTATAACAACTATTTAACAATGTCACATTTTATGACTAAAAGTATAGAAAATTAATTGATCATACAGAAATTCCATCATATATTTTTTCAGGTGGTCGTATTTGGTATTAACTATAACAATTACAGGAAAATCTCTTATTTCCGACGATGAAGCTAGTTCTACACAAATAGAGAATGAGAGAGAGAGAGAGATGCGTCGTGAACTGTCTGCCAAAATATTCTTGTACAGACTTCATCTCTCATTGTCATGTGAGTTATATCGAGATTAAATTTGTATTGTGAAAACAAGACAAAAAACATTACATTATCATATCCGTAAAAGAACCTTTTATAAATTGACTTTTAAAAACTGCATTATAACGATTAAACATTAATTTGATATTGAAACATTCGGGGTTGACGGAATAATATTGAAAACTAGAATTACTTACACGTTATAAATCAATGTATCTAATACTATGAAATTGATTAATTGACTATA
Organism: Limulus polyphemus; assembly: GCF_000517525.1. Classification (NCBI taxonomy): domain Eukaryota; kingdom Metazoa; phylum Arthropoda; class Merostomata; order Xiphosura; family Limulidae; genus Limulus; species Limulus polyphemus. The sequence continues at coordinate 83,210 of NW_013669704.1, forward strand.
GGCGATTGAAATCAGCATTATAAAACAATAATGACCTTAATACAAAACAAAAACAACATTATAATGAGATTAAAATTTGAAATTCCATTACCATTCATTGTTGTCATCCTTAAGTTATTATAATACTGTTTTTGTTATATATATATATATCTTGTATCTTTTATTTCTAATAACAACATAATAGAAAACTTAGCAAATTTCAATTTTACGAAATGTTAAATGTAAGCGACTATGAAATTCTATATACTATTAACCCCGATATTTAACATTCACAGAAGATGTAGAAAACACTACTGTGACTTGTGTACTGAAGTTATTCCGTTATTACACCTTGAAATAACAATACGTATACATTATTGTTACTGGGTGCTGTAGCTTTCTCCGTTATTTGAAGTCGTCAAAATAGCTAGAAAATACTATCGTAACTGACAACTATAGTTTACTCCTTTACAAGCCGTTGACAGAACAGTAATTTACTCCTTTACACGTCGTTGACAGAACAGTAATATACTCCTTTACACGTGGTTGACAGAACAGTAATCTACTCCTTTACACGCCGTTGACAGAACAGTAATCTACGCCAGTACATAAAGTTAACAGAACAGTAAGAAAACATGATCGTAACTGTGCACAGTAGCTAATCCGTTATATAACGTTGAAAGAACACGTAAGAAAACATTACCGTGACTGTGTATGGTAGTTTACTCTGCTACATAACGCAAAGGGAATAGTAAGAATACATTACTATTACTGAGGACTACAGTTTACTCCGTTACTTAACGTTCACTGAACAGTAAGAATAGAGTAACGTGAGTGGGTACTGCAGTTTACTCTGTTACTTGACGTTCTCAATACAGTAAGAATACATTAACGTGACTGGGAACTGTAGTTGACTCCGTTACTTCCCGTTCACAGAACAGTTCGAATATATTCACGTTATTGTGTACTATAGTTTACTTTACTACTTAACTTTCAAATATGATTAAAAATACATTACCCTGCCTCTGTACTATAGTTTTCTGCACTATTTGATGTCGGAAATACGGCAAGAAAATAGTAATGTGACTGGGTACTGTTTTTTACTCAGTTACTTGCTACTGAGAGACCAATAAGGAAATACTAACGCGAAATAACACTATCCATTACAAACTCAGCTATCGTGTTCAATATATCTTGTACAAGTTTTAAAGAATCTTAATTAGACTCATTTATTTTACTTCTAAGCTGTCAAGAACTTTTACTTTGATAAAAATTATAATGCAGATCGTCTGTAAAAACACTCCTTGTAAAATATCATTACTATTAACCATTACGTTGAGTGATTCAGTTCCTGCAGAAGCACGTACATGTGTTGATTTCTCCAGCACTTTTAATAGCATAACTAATGTACCAAAAGTTTACATTGAGCTGCTATTGTTCTGAAGCACCATTTTTGATAATTTTAGAAATAAACGTTTTTCACGCGATATTTTCGATGTAGATTATACCAATTTTTCTAATTATCCTTCGTCGTTATAAGATACTCTCACAGCTCGTGTACACTTCGTTATTATAAAGTACTTTGATATATCTTGTGCTGTTCGCCGTTATAAAATACGTTCACGGTTCGGATAATACTCTGACACCTCTTGTACACTTTGTTATTATAAAGTACTTTGATATCTCTTGTGCTGTTCGCCATTATAAGAGATTCTTACGGCTCGTGTAACAATCTGATCATTCAACTGTTCTATGTACTTGATAATGCATTAATATAACTTTCATAATTATAAACAAAATGAAAATACCTAACAGAGCTTACTTTAGATAAAAATATATTAGTGACTTTTATATTATGGAGACATACATAGGAAAAATAATAATTATGTGAACTTTTCTAGTTGAGAATTTATTAATGCCTTATTAACTTATTAATGATAAAGAATGGAATAATTAACTGGGTTTTTCTAGATGTGAATGTATTCTAAACATTGATAATTATAAAGAAAAAGATTTGACATTTTTTATCTTCTCTAACTGATAATATATTAACAGTAATAATTTCAAAGAGACACGAGTTAAGCATAATCATCTATAGTGCAGAATGTGTTAATAAATAATAGGTGTGAAAATATTAACTGGAGTCCTACACTTCAAAATATGTAAACAAGTTTGACAATTATGAAGAAACAAGTGAGAGATTTTTCGAACTGAGAATGAAAAAAATAAGTTTAATAATACAATGAAATAGATGTAAAAAAAGATATATAAAAGATTTAACTGAGCTGTTATTTTTATGAATATAAATTTAGTCCTAATAATTAAGAAAATACAGTGAAAAGGGGACAAAAATTAGTTGGATGTCCATGCGTTAGACAGAATTAATATGTTCATTACCGAGACATAAAAATGGAAAAAGTCGTTCTAATGATGAAGGCATAAAGAATAAAATTTTTTCGTTCAGTTTCTTAGTTTAGTTAAAAGAGCAGAAATCACTATTTTTTCTCACATAATCATTGCATATAAGACGGGAAAAGATAGCTGGAATACCACTTTTAGATTTGTCCTTAAAGTGAAAAATTATTTGACATTTATTAAAACTAAAGTTTATTTGATGATTTCTATATTAGGTTAGAATATTTTGATAAAAACCCTAGAAAATATCAAAATACGTTATTTTTATACAGATATTAGTTATCAAAATAGTTCATGTCATAATAGATTTGACTCAATTCTGGTTAATTATTTTTGACAAAAGTAAATCATGACCAAGAAGACGTGATACAAGGTTAGGTTAAGATTTCTTTGATGTTATAACGTTAAATGTCTAATTGGTGTTTAGCTACATTTTTATGTCAACAATGTACTGGTTAGAAAACTTTTTAGTAGTGTTTTAAATGGCAATGAAAGAAGCTTTATTAACTATCACGTCGCTCGTAATAATGTCAGTGAGTAGAAGTTAATATAGACGCTAAATTTCTACTTGTGATGGTGAAATTGGAATTAGATACAACATAACTGATCCAAACTGTATAAAAACAGATTATGTGTTATTGTTATTAATGTAAAATAGATATCTGAACTAAACAGTTATCAAATTTATGGGTTGTTTAGAGCGGATTTAGCGGTTGTAGCCTCGCGATTATTCCCGCCATGCCGTCTCCTTGCTGTTTTCTACCATTAACGGAAGATGACAAGAGGAATTTTATCGATTCTTCTACGACTTGGTGTGGCTTACAGGCTAACCTATGTACTAGTTGCTAACTAACTGTTACCATTAGCAACATGGAAGTTTTTGTTCGTCTAGTGAGGACAGTAATGAAGGTGGAAACTGCACAACCTAATACATTCGCGTGTACTTGCTATGAAGGACATGGTTTTATCAAATACTGCATTACTGAAAAAGTTAAATGATATTTCGATTTACTTTTAGTCATTTTTAATTTATATTTTAAAATATGGAATATTTGTAAGACAAGAAATTATCTCAACAACTAATGAGAAAAAAATCCTTCACTCACATTAAAGTCACCATCAAAGTTCACGTATTATGGGCAAATTGCTCTATAAATGTTTAATATATCTGAATAGAGCCGTGGTTCCTACTGTTTCTATTTAAGTTCCAAATGTAATAGCTGAGAGATTCGGTAAAATGTTCAGGGCTAAATATAATTGCATTTAGTATTGTGCTTATCTAATACGTCAGATTGAATGGCTACAAGAATCGGTAAATTGTGAGAAAACTGCAATAATGTTTACATTTTCCAATTCTACGTGCTATTGCAGATATGAAACGTATTATCATATACTAGTGCGGTACGTGTATCTTTCTAATATTAAGTCAGCTTATCTAGTAGCATCTTTTTAATCAAAAGAATTTAAATTTTTCTGGAGCTCTCCATCCCTGAATCAGAGTAGTATTTGATTCATAAGCTCACTTATGGATGATGGTATAAACGTATAAGTTATTTCCCATTGTTTTCTTCAAATATCTATTGATATTCAGACATCCAACAAGTTCTACATTGAATCGAAAAAATCCATTAAAAAGGTTTCTCAGTTTCTGCACTTTTAAAATACAGCAAATATGTTTCAGTCTAACAAGGTAAAACTTGTTTTAAGATAGGAAGGATTCATTCCTTTTAAATTGTAACTTGAATAATAATAATAATTATAATAATGATAATCCCTACAAACATGAAAAGTTCGTGAGCTGTCTCGATGAGTTCGTAAGTCCTGGTATTACAATTGTTACGTACTGAAAACTTTCCCTTTAAATTCACAAAACAGAATTTTTACATGAAATGTGTAACAGCAGTGAAAGCTATGTAGTATGTATCCTCGTGATGATCAATGTTAGAGTAATGGAAAGCAAGAAACATAGTTACAGATCTAATTTTGTTTTTTAGTTACATTATGCAAAATACTCTAACGATACCTTACACTCAAGAGGAATAATGTGAAAAAATGAAGGAGACATAACAAAGACACAGACAGATGTAAGAAAACAGCCTTTCCCTGACATTGGCTGATACAGAAGCTGAACAAAGGGCGTTGGGTTCTTTCCACCATATGTGTCATGCCTGATATGCTGCTGATGTTACTTCATTTATCAACACTCTGAACCAGCTGTCGCCCCACCACATCCACCCACTCACAATTCCCTTTTCCACCGCTTTCATCTACACGTGTTTATTACATGTCGATTTAAGGCGCGCATCACATATCTCTACCCCTACTCCTCAGACTGCCAGATACTGATAGACAGACAACTGAGAAAAATGATATACATCATTTGGTAGCTAAGGATTATTAGAGAAATTTCTGATGGATAGATAGATAGGTATTAATGTATTTTTACTGTCGTAGGTTCATATCACAGAATTATCAGAATATTTATGTACTTTATATTTCAATTGACAGAAATGGAGAATAATCTATAGGAATTTACTAAGGATCTAGAGATGTTGTTAATGCCACTTCGTCAATGCATTATTTTTAATTGTGTTTTATTGAAACTAATTTAAATCTAAGTCTTTCTTGCTGAGCGTCTTTGGAGTGAAGTTTCTTTTTTTCTTATATCATGAGTTTGGTCTGTTATTTGCTTATTAACAACGAATACATTTCTACAGATATACGTAAACAAACAATGAGTGCATTTCTACAGATATACGTAAACAAACAACGAATACATTTCTACAAATATACGTAAACAAACAATGAATACATCTCTACAATTTACCCAGTATCTGATCATCGCCATTTAAAAATCCAAGACGCACAATTAAATAAGAGAATGTTTTATGTCACAACTTAATAGTCAAGAGTTCAGATACAAACACAGAAAGATAAATGTGGTATGTTTCTAATGAATTGTCAGGCATGACTTGCTGTGTCCACAAGTACATCGTAATAGCAGTAGAAACTAAAATAACCTCGATATTTAGCAGCATTTTATTCAACAAAGCATGTAATAAGGGAACTACATTTCTGAATTTATCTCTCCTCGAGATGTGTAACATTAAACCGAACATTTATTATAATATTTCTGAATTTATCTTTACTGGAGATGTGTAACATTAAGCCGAACATTTATTATAATATTTCTGAATTTATCTTTACTGGATATGTGTAACATTAAACCGAACATTTATTATAATATTTCTGAATTTATCTTTACTGGAGATGTGTAACATTAAACCGAACATTTATTGTAATATTTCTTCCATTTTCTCATTTATTTTGAAAAGTCTTAACTATTTACTTTTCACTTGAGTTTCAATATTATACTCTCGTAATTATTGAGATTTAACACCACAAAATAGGTTGTTTTATTAAACCCCCATGAAGATACGGGGATATTGTATATCTTAAATCTCAATGAAGAATACGTTTTGTTATTCATAGTTCATAGTTGTTTTGTACACTTTACAGGTATAGTTGTAGTTATGTAATAAGGTATTAACATTGAGGATTGAACAGTAGAAATATATATATATATAGTAGAAATACTAAACACGAAAAGGGATAAAAGAAAGGTATAGATGATAGGAGTGTGGCAAAATATAGGTGGCTAGATTTATAACACAGGCTCGTTGTAAAAATGTAGCAGAATATACAGGGTACATATTGTTAGGAATTTTATAAGAGCTAGCTGGTGAGAGTGTAACAGAAGATAGATATCTGAAAACATGGTACAGATTAGGCAAGTAGGAGTGTGGTAGAACATATGGTGCTAGGAGTAATGTACACGCTACCTTGGTAAATATATAATAGAAATAGATTGCTAGAATGCTGTAGGAATTCACTTTCTGAAACTGTGGTGCACATTTAGTTGTTAGAAATATGATGGCGATAGAATGCTAGGAATTAGACTGAGTTGATAGAAAGTGATTTAGAAAATATGAATGAGGTACAGGCTGAACATGATTTAGAAAATATGTAAAAAGTTGAGACTTGGATGAAATCTTAGCAGTGTGACTGAAGATAGATTGATATCAATATGTTACAGGCAACGTTGGTAGGAGTGTTGTAACAGTTAGAAGTGGGGAACATGCTGAATTACTAAGAGGACTGTTAAAAACATCATTCTGAAAGTAAGGTGCAATTTGGTTGATAGAATACAAAATATTAAGTATCAGGTACAGGCTTAGCTGGTAATATTGTAGCAGACAATAGACTGTTGTAAGTGTGGTATAAGTTGATACAATGAAAGCAATGTTATGGAAAAATAGGTTATAGTTAGGTCTGGTAAGAGTACGGTAAAGTTGGATTGGCTTGAATGCAAGTTCTTATATATATGTTTCTCTTTAGTTTAATAGGACTGAGGTACTTACTAGCCTTGGTAGAGTAGTAGAAACTGGTTTCTACAAGTACGTGATAAATTGGTATCTTTGATGTGTTCTGAAACCTATGATTAGAAAACGTTACGTAGTTGAAGTTCACTTAGTAACAATCTGTGAGAGCTAGGGGTTAATAGAAATAGGAAAACTGAGTTTTTACGAATATACTAAAATTGGAAATTTTGCAAGTTAAAATATTGCTTTCAGTGGAATGTGTTATAAGTTACAAGAGTGCAGTGTAAACTGTATATTTGAAATATTACAACATTTAGACTGATATCACTATGAAACAAAGGGGAGGTTGTAAAAATTCAGTCGAAATTTTGTTGTATATCCAACATTTGTAGTATAATGGCAGATTAAGGGTTTGTACGTGTATGATAGGACCAAGGTTTGTAGTAGAATGGTAGACTAAGGGTTCGTAGGAGTATGGTGATACATTCACGGTTCATCACCATATCATAGGCACAAGGTTTACAGTACATTGGCAGATTAAGGGTTTGTACGTGTATGATAGGACCAAGGTTTGTAGTAGAATGGTAGACTAAGGGTTCGTAGGAGTATGGTGATACATTCACGGTTCATCACCATATCATAGGCACAAGGTTTACAGTATATTGGTAGATTCAGGGTTTGTAGTGAAGTGATTGAATCAAGCATATGGTAGATTCAAGACATGTAGGAGTTTTACAAAATCAGAGACTTTCACTACGATTGTAGGCTAAAGGTTTTGTAGTACATTAAAGTTTTAAGAAGTGGTATATTCAGAGTTTGTAAAAGTTTGATACGTTTCTAGAAATATGGTCTATTTATGGTGTGCTGTACATTGCTAGAGCGGTAAATTACTGTTTTTATATTAGAGTAGCAGATTCGCGTTTTGTAGTATACTGGTATATTAAGGATTTGTAGGTGAATTGTAGAACAAGGTTTCTAGTATACTGTAGATTAAGTGTTTGCATGTATATCTTAGGACCAAGGTTTATAGTATATTGGTATATTAAGTGTTTGTAGGTGAATGGTAGGTCAAAGGTTTGTAATCTACTGGCAGATTAAGTGTTTGAAGGTGTATTGTAGGTCCAAGGTTTGTAGTATACAGGAACATTAACTCTTTGTAGGTGTAGGGGAGGTCTTAGGTTCATAACATACAGGTAGATTAAGAGTTTGTAGGCATATGGTAAGACCAAGGTTTGTGGTATACAGGCAGATTAAGTATTTCTAGCTGTATGGTACATATACGATGTGTAGAATATTTGTTGATTAAGTGTTTATAAGTGAGTGGTAGGTCAAAAATTTATAATACACTTGTAGATTAAATGTTTGTAGGTTTATTGTAGGTCCAAGGTTTGTAATATATATATACTAGTAGATTAAGTGTTTGTACGGGTATTGTAGGTCCAAGGTTTGTAATATACTGGTAGATTAAGTGTTTGCAAGTTTATGGTAAGTCCAAGGTTTATAGGTGTTTGGTATATTAAAGGTTTGTAGAATAATGGTAGATTAAGTGTTAGTAGGAGTGTGATAAGTTTATGATTTGTTGTGTACTGGTAGTTAAAGTGTTTATATGTTTATGGTAGATCCAAGATTTGTAGTATCCTAGTAAATTAAGTGTTTGTAATTGTATGAAAGGTCCAAGGTTTGGAGTATTCTGGTGAATTGTGTGATTGGAAAGGTATGGTAGGTGTAGGGTTTGTAGTATACTGGTAGAGTAAGTGTAAGTATGTTTAAAGTAGGTCCAAGGTTCGTAGTATTCTGGTGGATTGTGTGTTTGGTAAGATATGGTAGGTGTAGGGTTTGTAGTATACTGGTAGAGTAAGTGTAAGTATGTTTAAAGTAGGTCCAAGGTTTATAGAATACGGGTAGCTTAAGTACAGTGTATTTTTAAGTGTGCAGGACTTCTCTCAGCCATTCGTCTTTGCAAAACACTTTTTGGATTTACATGTATTGTCGTTATTAAAGGCTGAACGAGTGAGTATATCCTTCAGTTTTCTACCAGGTTTTTGTATGATTTTGATATTCAAACCAGATCTTCTAATCGCTTGACGAAGGCGAGTAGTTAAAGGTTCATCCTCGAAGGGTATAATCCATGAAACAGGGTCTTGATGTGATCGTTTTTTTATGCCATTTGTTAATATCTTGTGAGTCAAAGCTGTGGAATGTCTTAATAATGTAACTATACATGTAGCCATTGGACAAGATCAACTTTTGAAGTTTGATCCTGGCTTGCGTCTTACCGTCCATGGTGTTGGAGATTTTCTCAATAGGTGAATTATATGTTTGTGAATGTATGGTAGATGTAGGCTTTGTAGTATACTAGTAGATTGTGTGTCTATAGGTCTAGAGTAGGTCCGATACTGAACATTAAGTGTTTGTACATGTTTGGTATGTCCAAGGTTTATAATATACTAGTAGATTAAGAGTTTGTTGTTGTGTGGTAGTTCCAAGGTTTTGAGTATACTGATAGACTATGTATCTGTAGATGTCTGGGAGATGTAGGGTTTGTAGTATACTGGTAGATTAAGTACTTATAGGTATTAGGTCCAAGGTTTGTAGTATACTGGTAGAATGCGTATTTGTAGGTTTATGGTAGATCCATGGTGGGTAGTATACTGGTAGAATAAGTATTTGTAGGTGAATGGTAGGTCCATGGTGGGTAGTATACTGGTAGAATAAGGTATTTGTAGGTGAATGGTAGGTCCATGGTGGGTAGTATACTGGTAGAATGCGTATTTGAAAAAGCACAGCTAGATAGATTATAATAATAATTCTAAAAAGCACAGCTAGATAGATTATAATAATAATTGTAAAAAGCACAGCTAGATAGACCATAATAATAATAATAAAAGTCCAGCTAGATAGATTATAATAATAATTATAAAAAGCACAGCTAGATAGATCATAATAATAAAAGCCCAGCTAGATAGATCATAATAACTGGCACAACAAGGTTTTTCACGGAAATTGTTTATGAAGTGTTCCCATGTAAACTACTATTTACAGAATGAATCACGGGCCTAGACAAAACTGCTAAAGTACTTGAATAGTATCAGAGTTATAGTTGAATTAAGAAGTCATCAATAATAGTGGGCGAATATAAGATTTACAGGGTGAAACTGATACTTGATCAACTTGATTCATTGCGTATGTGGTCAAAACAGAATAACTAATAACTTTATATAAATCTGTTTTCATGTATTTAAAAATAGCAAAGATTTGTAAATAGTAACAAAAAACAGACGAATGTATCCTGATCTTGTCATGGGTACCTATCACGCATAACGTCATCATCTCCTACAATATCCAAGATTCAACTTTAAACCACTACTTTGCCAGTTTCTACAACAGTTCTTACTTTTCAAGCTTGCACCTCAAGCGTAAATTTTATATCGTCTACAGTGTCTGTATCACATCATTCACAGTATCTGTATTTCACTCACTTATCGTTTAACACTCCGGCACACGCATATTTGTCAAAAATACATCTCATTCGTACTTTTTTTACTTCTCACCAACTCTTGCTTTTTAAACTCTTTCATCTTTTACTGCACTCATTCATCGCCATACATTTCTGCATCCGGCATGTAGGCTAACTTTACTTCCGTTACTACTTCTGTCTTACCTTAACAACTTTTAACACATCCGTAATTCCTAATCATTTACAATGTCCTCACTTCCCAACTTATTTTCCCAGTTTTTACAGATCTCCTAATTCAACTGTGTCTCTTATTTCTACCAGGTTCCTACTTTGTCATGTAATATCTTACTTCAACTTGTACAGTATCTCCCAAACCATTACCAAAAAAATCTTCTGCACAGATATAATAAGATATTTGCTATCACATTGTTAGATATTCAATCATACCACACGTAAAAACACTCAACTTAAGTAATTCTACTCCCACCGCAGTTTCTACTATCCCCTCCTTTCACTAACCCAGATCTTTAAACAGTCTTATTAACTCAACCATAGAAACATTCTACTCAAACAAAACTATACACATATACAGCTTTTATAGTACTATACATATATAAACACATAATCAACCAGTATATTACAAACCTTAGACCGACCATAAACCTACAAACACTTAATATACTAGTATATTACAAACCTTAGACCGACCATAAACCTACAAACACTTAATATACTAGTATATTACAAACCTTAGATTGACCATAAACCTACAAACACTTAATATACTAGTATATTACAAACCTTAGACCTACCATAAACCTACAAACACTAAATCAACCAGTATATTACAAACCTTAGACCTACCATAAACCTACAAACACTAAATCAACCAGTATATTACAAACCTTAGACCTACCATAAACCTACAAACACTAAATCAACCAGTATATTACAAACCTTAGACCTACCATAAACCTACAAACACTTATACTACCGATATACTACAAACCTAGAACTTACCATACACTTTTAAACACTTAATCTACTAGTACACTACAAACCTTGGACATAATATACAATTGCACAAACGTAATCTACCAGTATACTATAAATCTTGGACCTATCATACACCTAAAAACACCAAATCTACCAATATACTACAAACCACACATCTAGTATACATTTACAAACACTTAACTAACCAGTATACTAAAAATTCGGGCCTACCGTACACCTACAAATACTTCATTTACCAGTATGCTACAAATATTAGACATACCAAATGCCTAAAAACACTTAATCTATCAGTATACTAAAAATTCGGGCCTACCGTACACCTACAAATACTTCATTTACCTGTATGCTACAAATATTAGACATACCAAATGCCTAAAAACACTTAATCTATCACTACACTACAAACCTTAGACTTACTAATCATTTCCAATTTCTTAATTCACGAGGATATTAAAAACATTAGGACTACAATATAATTACAAACACTATAAAACAAGCATTGGATCTACCATTCACCTACAAATACGCATTCTACCAGTATACTACCCATCATGGATCTACCATTCACCAACAAATACGCATTCTACCAGTATACTACTCACCATGGATCTACCATAAACCTACGACACGGCTAAACACCAACTACATTCGACACGGTTTAACATCAACTGCATTCGCCCCGTTCAACACCAACTACATTCGACACAGTTTAACTCTAACTACGTTCGACACGGCTTAACACCAACTACATTCGACACGGTTTAATACCAACTACATTCGACACGGTTTAACACCAACTACATTCGACACGGCTTAACACCAACTACATTCGACACGGCTTAACACCAACTACATTCGCCCCGTTTAACACCAACTAGATTCGACACGGTTTAATACCAACTACATTCGACACGGTTTAATAACAATTGAATTCGACACAGTTTAACACCAACTACATTCGACATGATTTAACACCAAATACATTCAACCCGTAACAAACACTGGTCTACTTGAGTACTTGGCAAATCGAGATAAGTGAATCAAATGATAGAAATATAGGAGAATAGAAAGTAGATAGACAGTGGAATCTACAAGTAGAGAAATTACAGGGAACAGAAAAAGCACAGCTAGATAGATTATAATAATAACTATAAAAAGCACCGCTAGATAAATTATAATAATAATTATAAAAAGCACAACTAGATAGATTATAGTAATAATTATAAAAACCACAGGTAGATAGATTATAATAATAATTATAAAAAACACAGCTAGATAGATTATAATAATAATTCTAATGTAGTTGGTGTTAAACCGTGTCGAAAGTAGTTGTTATTAAACTGTGTCAAATTCACCCAGTTTAACACCAACTACATTCGACACGGTTTAACACCAACTGCATTCGACTCGGCTTAACACCAACTACATTCCACACGGTTTAATACCTACTACATTCGTTACGGTTTAACACCAACTACATTCGAAAAGGTTAAATACCAACTACATTCGATACGGTTTAACACCAACTACATTCGCCCGTTTAACACCAACGACATGTAGTTGGTGTTAAGCCGTGTCGAATGTAGTAGGTGTTAAACTGAGTCGAATGTAGTTGGTGTTAACCCGTGTCGAAGGTACTTCGTATTAAACCGTGTCGAATGTAGTTGGTGTTAAACCGTGTTGAATGTAGTTGGCATTAAACCGTGTCGAATGTAGTCGGTATTAAACCGTATCGAATGTAGTTGGTGTTATACGAGGCGAATACAGTTGGTGTTCAACCGTGTCGAATGTCGTAGGTGTTAAACTGAGTCGAATGTAGTTGGTGTTAACACGTGTCGAAGGTACTTCGTATTAAACCGTGTCGAATGTAGTTGGTGTTAAACCGTGTTGAATGTAGTTGGCATTAAACCGTGTCGAATGTAGTCGGTATTAAACCGTATCGAATATAGTTGGTGTTAAACGGGGCGAATGTAGTTGATGTTAATCCAGTGTCGAAGTTACTTCGTATTAAACCGTGTCGAATGTAGTTCGTGTTAAACCATGTTGAATGTAGTTGGCATTAAACCGTATCGAATGTAGTTGGTGTTAAACGGGCGAATGCAGTAGGTGTTGAACCGTGTCGAATGTAGTTGGTGTTAAACCGTGTTAAATTTAGTTGGTATTAAACTGTGTCGAATGTAGTTGGTGTTAAGCCGTGTCGAACGTAGTTAGTGTTAAATTGTGTCGAATGTAGTTGGTGTTAAACTTTGTCGAATGTAGTTGGTGCTAAACCATGTCGAATGTAGTTAGCATTAAACCGTGTCGAAAGTATTTGGTGTTAAGCTGTATCGAATGTAGTTGGTGTTAAACCGTGTCGAATGAAGTTGGTGTTAAACGGAGTGAATGTAGCTGATGGTAAACCGTGTCGAATGTAGTTGCCGTTAAGCCGTGTCGAATATAGTTGGTGTTAAACCCTGTCGAATGTAGTTGGTGTTAAACTGTGTCGAATGTAGTTGGTGTTAAACCGTGTCGAATGAACTTCATATTAAATCGTATTGAATGTAGTTGGTGTTAAACCGTGTCGAATGTAGTTGGTATTAACAGTGTCGAATATAGTTGGTGTTAAGCCGTGTCGAATGTAGTTGGTGTTAAACGGGGCGAATTTAGTTGTTGTTAAACGGGGCGAATGCAGTTAGTGTTCAACTGTGTAGATTGTAGTTGGTGTTAAACTAGGCGAATATAGTTGGTATAAAACAGGGCGAATGTCGTTGGTGTTAAACCGTGTCAAATGTAGTTGTATTAAACCGTGTCGAATGTAGTTAGTGTTAAACTGTGTTAAATTTAGTTGGTGTTAAACCATGTCAAATGTAGTTGGTGTTAAACCGTGTCGAATTAGTTTGTATTAAATAGTGTCGAATGTAGTTGGTGTTAAACCGTGTCGAATGTAGTTGTTGTTAAGACGTGTCGAATGTAGTTGAGTTAAACCGTGTCAAATGTAGTTTGTATTAAATTCTATCGAATGTAGTTGGTGTTAAACGGGGCGAATGCAGATGATGTTAAATCGTGTCGGATATAGTTGGTGTTAAGCCTTGTGGGATGAAGTTGGTGTTAAGCCGTGTCCAATATAGTTGGTGTTAAACCATGTCAAATGTAGTTGGTATAAAACCGTGTCGAATGTAGTTGTTATTAAACCGTGTGGAATGTAGTTGTTATCAAACTGAGTCGAAAGTACTTGGTGTTAAACCGTATCGAATGTAATTGGTGTTAAACGGAGCGAATGTAGTTGGTGTTAAACCGTGTTGAATGTAGTTGGTGTTAAACCGTGTCGAATGAATTTCGTATTAAATCGTGTCGAATGTAGTTGTTGTTAAGGCGTGTCAAATGTAGTTAACATAAACCGTGTCGAATGTAATTGGTGTTAAACCGTGTCGAATGTAATTAGTATTAAACCGTATCGAATGTAGATGGTATTAAACCGTTTTGAATGTAGTTGGTGTTAAGCCGTGTCGAATATAGTTGTTATTAAACCGTGTCGAAAGTAGTTATTATTAAACTGTGTCGAATATAGTTGGTGTTAAGCCGAGGCGAATGTAGTTGGTGTTAAACCGTGTCGAATGTAGTTGGTCTTAAACCGTGTCGGATTTAGTTGTTATTAAACCGTGTGGTATGTAGTTGATATTAAAATGAGTCGAATGTAGTTTCTGTTAAATCGTGTCGAATGTAGTTCGTGTTAAGCCGTGTCGATTGTAATAGGTGTTAAACCGTGTTGAATGTAGTTGTTACTAAACCGAGTAAAATGTAGTTGTTATTAAACCGTTTGGAATGTAGTTGTTATTAAACCGTTTCGAATGTAGTTGGTGTTAAGCCGAGGCGAATGTAGTTGGTGATAAACGGCGCGAATGTAGTTGGTGTTAAACCGTGTCGAATGTAGTTTGTGTTAAACGGTGCGAATATAGTTGGTGTTAAGCCGAGGCGAATCCAGTTGGTGTTAAACCGTGTCGAATGTAGTTTGTAATAAATCGTGTCGAATGTAGTTGTTATTAAACTGTGTCGAATGTAGTTGGTGTTAAACCATGTCGAATGTAATTGGTGTCAAGCCGTGTCGAATGCAGTTGATGTGAAACGGGGCGAATGTAGTTGTTACTAAACCGTGTCGAATGTAGTTTGTATTAAATTGTATCGAATGTAGTTGGTGTTAAGCCGAGGCGAATGTAGTTGGTGATAAACGGCGCGAATGTAGTTGGTGTTAAACCGTGTCGAATGTAGTTTGTATTAAATTGTATCGAATGTAGTTGGT
>NW_013669705.1:0-3145 GCF_000517525.1 Limulus polyphemus
ACTAAAGGTGTAATCACAACAAACTTTTGAACAGTACACAATGTAGTTACTCCAATGAGTATCTATAGTGATAAACCTTACATACTAAAGGTGTAATCACAACAAACTTTTGAACAGTACACAGTGTAGTTACTCCAATGAGTATCTATAGTGATAAACCTTACATACTAAAGGTGTAATCACAACAAAACTTTTCGACAGTACACAATGTAGTTACTCCAATGAGTATCTAGTGATAAACCTTACATACTAAAGGTGTAGTCACAACAAAACTTTGAATAGTACCCAGTGTAATTACTCCAATGAGTATCTAGTGATAAACCTTACATTCTAAAGGTGTAATCACAACAAAACTTTTGAACAGTACATAATGTAGTTACTCCAATGAGTATCTAGTGATAAACCTTACATACTAAAGGTGTAATCACAACAAAACCTTTGAACAGTACATAATGTAGTTACTCCAATGAGTATCTAGTGATAAACCGATTACACCTTTAGTATGTAAACAACAAAACATATCGACAGCATACGGTATAGTTATTCCAATATTTCAGACACCTCCACAGTATAGTAGAATACATACAACATTTAATGTAAACCTGGGTGAGATGTAACTACCATATAGACAGTAGAGACTGCAACACACCTTAGGAATTTACTTTCTATCAAGCCGGAGGGGGAGAGGGTCAACGAGGTTGAACGACCACCCTAGAATTTTAAAAAGTCTGAAACATCCACTATCACCCGATAAAAAACAAAAAAAAACCCTCTACTTTTATGTAAATCACTTGAATTTTTGTGAAGCCTAAATGGTCCACTTTTTTCTTGTTTTTTTTTTTAAGACCCCACTCTTTAATACTCGCTACGACCCTCACCATAAACGGCCTAAAATAAATATTAAAACCATTATATATTGATATATTAAAGCCATTTATGGTGTAATCATCGACACGAACTTAATGGCAAACCTTGGATGATATTAAAGTCTTGGTTTTTCTTCTTTATTTTCGTATGATTTTCCAGTTAGGTGTGTTTAGATACAGTACAAAAAAAAGTCATACATTAAATGCTCTTATTTCTGTATCTGGCTTCACTTTTAAAACTTGTAACTTTTCGTTCAAGTTACAACTATCGTAGAACAGAGGTTATTCTTAGATAGAAGCGGCCATCTGGTGTTGATTAATTAACAGATTTCTTCAACACGGCGAAACTTAACGGATGTCATGACGTAGGGCATATGTCGCATCATTAGACACTATCAGTACTTCAATGGGTAGCAAAAATTGGAACATCTCGATACACTCACTCTACAGGCATTTGTTTCTATCTAGATTTCATTAAGAAGAAGAACATTGATCAATAAAGAACTCAGCTAGATTCTGTGTGTGTGTGTGTGAGTCTCTATCATACCTTCCCTGACACTGTCAGGAGGCGGGTAGCAAGTCCCAGCAGAGGCGGAGCCGAGCGAGCCTTATCCGCCATTATCAATCCCAATCGTGACTCACTCGGTAAGCCGCGCTAGAGATGTATCGCGAGCACAATATCTCCTGACAGTACATCGTTCTGTTCTTTTTTTCTTTCTTTTTTTTTAATCACAGCACCAATAACTTACTGGATGTTTTCTTTCTTTTGTGTGTGTGTGTGTGTTTTATGTTCCTGGTCCACTGGCAGGTGTTCAGTGGTGGGACTGAATGCCTGTCGTGTTTGACTCCCACACTAAGCCTAGGATGGTAATTTGACCTTAACTTCGGGGAAACATATATATTATTAACGGATCAATGATCATGTACTGCAGTGAAACCTTTAGTATGTGTTCCTAACTGCACACGCTTAGTTAGACCTGACTATTTAGTAAAGTAACTAGCATTTTACACGCTTCATGATGAAGGGTTTTATAAACATTAAAGGTCGTAACTTGAGTTGTAACACGATATGATGCATGTGTGTGTAAAACAATTCGATTGAAACCTGAAAGTTAATAATATTAAATAATACCGCGATAACATTCGATTTTACTTGACTAGAGAAGCTAGCTTTTCTTCTTGTTGAATAGAGATAGGGCAGTTTGTTTATTTGTTTTGTAAGGGGGGGGGGACAAAAATGTATACTGTATAGAAGCAGTCTTACACTGTTTGTTTTGTACTTTTTCATTGTTGTCCTTTCGTACAAAAGAAACATAGTAAAGCTATGCAGTGGTTTTTGGGGAGGGATGACCCACTCTACTTATGATTGTATTTCATGTTATTCTAATGATTATTAAAAATCTTGTTTTGTTGAAAACAGAATCGTATATTCTTAGCTGTTTCGTAACTAGACTATCTTATTGTCTCTTGTAATTTTGGGTATGCTATAAACAGATGAATATCACAGACTGCAGTGTCGATGTTATGTTAAGCACAATAGGCTATCTGTGCTCTACCTACCACGAATATGGAAATCAGATTTTTAGCGTTGTAAGAATGCAAACTTACAGCTGAACCATTGGATAGCCAACGAAAGTAGGATTGACTGTGACATTATAACACTTCCACAGCTGAAAGGCGAACATGTTTGGTGACGGGATTCGAACCCACAGCTTGCGAATCGAGCGTACTAACCACCAGGCCGAGGCTGTAGTGTTGATTCTTTTAAAGAAGTCCTAATTTTTGTCTAGAATTCCCATTGTTAGCTACAGTTTTATTATAAACAATTATTCCAACCATTTTAATAAACAGAATCCTGTTTGTTGGTTATAACTCTGAATATTTATTACTTATTGCTGACTATAGCAATGCCTGTTACGGATAAAAAATTACATTGGTTCAATAACACACACACACACACAAAACTGTCTCACCTATACATAGAATTGGTGTGTTTCTCTTGTACGCAAGAACAATGATGGAGCAGTACAAAAAAGTATGAAATACCTCCAATACAGTAGCAATTTTATCAACAATGTAAGTTTATGTCTTCTAATATAAATAGGACTACAAACAACAATGTAAGTTTATGTCTTCTAATATAAATAAGACTACAAACAACAATGTAAGTTTATGTCTTCTGAATATAAATAGGACTACAAACAACAATGTAAGTTTATGTCTTCTAATATAAATAAGACTACAAACAACAATGGAAAATTGTAATTGTAATATGTCCA
>NW_013669705.1:3910-10053 GCF_000517525.1 Limulus polyphemus
ATATGTATCCAAGAGTACAGAAAAATATAGAACGTTGTCTGTGATATAAACAGAACTGTATACTGATCAATATAAAAGTATGATTATTATATGTATCCAAGAGTACAGAAAAATATAGAACGTTGTCTGTGATATAAACAGAACTGTATACTGATCAATATAAAAGTATGATTATTATATATCCAAGAGTACAGAAAAATATAGAACGTTGTCTGTGATATAAACAGAACTGTATACTGATCAATATAAAAGTATGATTATTATATATCCAAGAGTACAGAAAAATATAGAACGTTGTCTGTGATATAAACAGAACTGTATACTGATCAATATAAAAGTATGATTATTATATGTATCCAAGATTACAGAAAATATAGACCGTTGTCTGTGATATAAATAGGACCTTGTTTGTTTCTTGGTCTAAAGTTCAGCACAAAGCTACATAATGGGTTATCTGTGCTGTGCCCACCACGGGTATCGAAACCCAGTTTCCAGCGGTATAAGTCCGCAGACATACTGCTGTGCCACTAGGGGGCTAAACAGGACCTTAACTGTATAATAAGCAATATAAAATTCTATAATTGGTGTTTCTGTTTGTAACGTAACCAGATCTGTCTGTGACAATCCCAATTTACCGTGAACAATAAGAAATATGTACAATAGTCGTGAAAAAGTGGCAATGTCAAAAACAATGTGAATTTCGGTTTGTAACAAATCAAATAGGACTAGGCTTAATCATCAATAATATAAAATTACGTACGCTACAAAGTAGTTCTTATAAGAAAATCGTTTCGCTCTTATAACAAAAACGTTTCTTCAGTAGCAGCATGTTTTCATTTATCCATATCTGAGAATGATATTCAAGATAAGTAACGAAGAATGCTGACTATAATGAATCAGAGCTCTTAACTAAACTAAATATAAGTCTACTGACATAAAAGTTGTGGCTGATGATAGAAGATTTTTTTTTGCATGGCTCATTTCTTTCAGTTTTAGAAAATGTTCGCAATTTTAAATATGGCGATTCTATAGGATTTAAAAAAAGAAGGTATTTGATTATCTAAGGTTCAGTGAGAGCAAAGTAAGCAACTAGGTATAGAGTATCACCGGCTCTATGTGCCGTCTTGTGTTAGCTTTTTGTGTGTGTGTGTCTTTTTTTTTAACCCTTGTCAGGTTTGCTGGTATGTTCGTGTCTCACCATTAAACTGTAGCATTGGTAACTGTAGAACCGGGAGTATCGAGGATAGCTCTATGTAGAGCAGGGTGAATACCATGGTTTGTATCTAGGACTTCCGTTCTGCCATAGCGGTTTTGATGTGCTCTACCAAACAAATGGTACAATTATGCGGAAAGCAGCCTGAAGCTCCACCGTCATCTCGACTAGACCCCTCGGATCTCCATCAATCATCGTATTTAGAGCTTGCTGAACCTAACATTTCAGCCCCGGCGATTTCGCATACAAAACCTCAAGTCGCTCTCCGTCATTTAAAGTTAAACGCTCTTCATGATTCGGTTTATTCAACCAAGTCTCTACCCACATGTGCGGGGTCCCCTTGCGCAGCACGAGCTGGAAACCCCCTATTGTTTGCGCCTCATACTGCCTACTCTAGGGTCGGTTAGAGATGGTTGAAGTCATTGTTTCTAAAAAGCATGTGGGTCGGTATAAAACACGCCACTTGAATGATCACATGTCAACTTTAGTTCTAGTATAAGAAGAAAAGAAGGAAGGATAGAGAGAAGAGAAATAGACAACGAGATTATATCCAGTAAGCAGTTCCTACAGTGTGAAACATTCTTCAAATATATACATGTATTACAGAAAACATGATATTTTTCTTCCTCGAGGCTTGCTGTTAATCCATTACAAAAAAAAACCCGCTCACATACATACACACGTAAATCACGTAAATAAATCAATATGTACGTACATATCGTAGTTATCTATATCACCCAAAGTGTTGTAGATTAATTTAAAGCTTTATTTTACATTTCACGTAAGTAATCACGTATACACACACACACACACACATATACGTACATATCGTAGTTATCTATATCACCCAAAGTGTTGTAGATTAATTTAAAGCTTTATTTTACATTTCACGTAAGTACGTATACACACACACACACACACATATATACGAGAGAATTATTAATTACTTAGAATCCTATTTAGATTCCTTTCTTTGTTTTTACGAAATACATTTACCGAATCAGATTTGGTAGTTTTATTTTACTTTTTTAACACTTAAGGATTTTTTTATTATAAAAAGGCTTATATGCATGTTACCGGCTGGGACGGAGGTAAGTCTAAGGAAGTACAACGCTAAAATCCTGGGTTCGATTCCCCACGGTGGACACAGAAGATAGCCAACTGTGGCTTTGCTCTATATGCAAAGCGTGATACTTTGTGTTTTAGTTTATTATCGGCCATGAAATAATATTGGCTGACATAATGAAGCACTGCCAGTCCTAGTGACAGAACTGAAAATAACTATGATATTTAGTTAGTTGTGTTTATAACGTACTAGGAAGCTGCAGGTACTAGCCAGTCCTAGTGACAGAACTGAAAATAACTATGATATTTAGTTAGTTGTGTTTATAACGTACTAGGAAGCTGCAGGTACTAGCCAGTCCTAGTGACAGAACTGAAAATAACTATGATATTTAGTTAGTTGTGTTTATAACGTACTAGGAAGCTGCAGGTACTAGAACATTAGATGTACAGAAAGAACGTCTATGTTAAACACTTCAGTATAACAATGAGGGAGAAAAGAAAAGAATATGAAAGCACCAGTTTCGTCTGAACGAAAAGACGGAAGTGGCAGTAAAAAGTTTATTGGCATTTCACCTTGGTGATCAAATTAGAGACTTTCTTAACCTGCTGTGGTTGAGGGTAAATTGCCAAGTCAGCTTGGCGAGACAAAGAGCTCCACCATCATGCTCACATCAATAGCAAAATGACTGATGATTTGCATCTGTACTAGCCCACTCGAGCGGGGCCGCAGCTCGTGAAGTGGGAACCACTGATAATGTCAACGTCGGTCGCCCGCAGAAGAACCAGCCCCAAATGTCATGCAAATTTCTCGAGCGTTGATTTTCTACGGTGCTTGATAGGATCAAAAAGGGGCGTCATTTTTAAACCGCTGACTTGTAACGACGGCCGTTGCTATGGCGACGGAGCGATCTGTCACCCTTGGTGTCCTCTATGTGAAACTATATACCTTCGTTTTAGATCATGGTTTTAGAAGTTCGACTACGGAACTGGAAACCACGGTCTCTTGAGTTTTCTTGCCGTAATATTCTTTCTTCTAATGCGCCTTGTTTATGCCTGGTGTCGCTAGTGTTGAAGAATTGAACTAAAAAAAGAATCTGTTCATTATTTTCATGTCAATACGTAACATCCGTTTGTTCATTTCTAAATCAACGCTTTATTTTATTTAACTTCGTGATACAGTACTAGTCTTTAATGTCAGATTTAAACACCAGGAGAGTACCAAGTTCCGTAACACCGAATTTAACTGCAACGTGCAACTCAAGAATGTTCTGTCGAAGACAGGGGTGTCTTGTTGTATCTTGATTGAATTTCAGGATACTGCGAAACACGTCGTTTCTACTAAACAATTGTTATTTCATGGAAAAACACGTTTGGCGGTTTTTTAACATGAAAATCGGAAACGAACCCCGGATTTTAGCGTAAACTTACTGGGTTGGGGACTAACACGAAAGATACACAAACAGTTCGAGCTCAACTGACATAAACAAAGTGACATTAGATAACGTTCAACTTGTTAACAGTAGTTGAGAACAAACATCTCTTGCGGTCATTAATCGAACAAGTGTATTCAGACTCAAACATGAAGTTATCATCTTAGTTCTGGCAAGCAGCGAGTTCAGTGAACTCTTACAAGTCTGTAAGTGAAATACTTTACGTTCTAACTTCATTTTAGGGCTAAGTTCACGCCTCGCTTAATCTATCCCATTATCTTCTTTGTCTCGAGCTTAAGAACGATAACGTGTGTGAAAAGGGGGTCATGGCTACTTTTCTCCATTTTTCATTACTACAGCTCCTTTTTTTTTTTGGACTGTCTCATTTTTCAAAGTAAATTGCCTAAGAAAATTAACGGCCATAGCCTTCGGTCAGCAGAGGCTTATTACTTGAAAACAAATTTTGTAATCGACATACATATGCGATGAATTTTTACCTCCTGCCGTGAGAAAAATGTCCGCTCTAAGCTTAAAGCGCACGCTCTTTCAGTAAGATCCACGTTACTTTCTCACGTATGGAACATAGACGGTTATACGAGTTACTTGTTTGGTGGAGTTGTTAATAAAATAAGGCTCCTGATAGAGTTTCTGTGAAAGAATTCAGTTCTGTATCTATGTTACTCTGTGTGTAGATAGTTTTACTAATGATTGTTAGTTGGGTTGATCTTCAAATATTTATTTTTATCTCGTTTATTTTTATAAGCTGGCCATAAAGTCATACTGGTTGTGGTATAGCTAAATATTAGTTGTGGTATAAAGTATTGGTTGTGATATAACCATATATTAGTTGTGGTATAAAGTATTGGTTGTGATATAACCATATATTAGTTGTGGTATAAAGTATTGGTTCTGATATAACCAAATATTAGTTGTGGTATAAAGTACTGGTTGTGATATAACCAAATATTGGTTGTGGTATAGCTAAATATTAGTTGTGGTATAAAGTATTGGTTGTGATGTAACCAAATATTAGTTGTGGTGTAAAGTACTGGTTGTGATATAACCAAATATTGGTTGTGGTATAGCTAAATATTAGTTGTGGTGTAAAGTATTGGTTGTGGTATAGCTAAATATTAGTTGTGGTATAAAGTATTGGTTGTGGTATAAAGTACTGGTTGTGGTATAGCTAAATATTAGCTGTGGTATAAAGTACTGTTGTGATATAACCAAATATTGGTTGTGGTATAAAGTATTGGTTGTGATATAACCAATTACTGGTTGTGGTGTAGCTAAATATTAGCTGTGGTATAGCTAAATATTGGTTGTGGTATAGCTAAATATTGGTTGTGGTATACAACCAGCTAAATATTAGTTGTGGTATAAAGTACTGGTTGTGATATAACCAAATATTGTTTGTGGTATACAATTGGTTGTGATATAGCTAAATATCAGCTGTGGTATAAAGTACCGGTTGTGGTATAGCTAAATATTAGCTGTGGTATAAAGTACTGGTTGTGGTATAAACTATTTGTTGCGGTATAATTTTATTATACGCTACAGTGAACCATAATAAGTCTTGAATTGAATGTTCTTCATATAAACTGATAAAAGTTCTGACGGAAGTTATTTCGTTTGTTAGTTTGTCTGTTTGTTTTTAGAGCAAAGCCACACTCGACTATCAACTGTGTTTACTGTGGGGAATCGTATCCGGGATTTTAGTGTTGTAAGTCCACAGGTTTACCACTGTCGCATCAGGGGACCATTTGACAGTAAATCAGGGGCTATAATATTATCATGCATACCAATCTCGGTCTTAGATTAAACGCTAGTTTTTCACATCGAGTGAGATCATTGATATCTTAACCCTTTTTCTAACATCTTTGTAGTTATTTGAATGCATGTTTGGATAATGTAAATATCTCAACGAATAGGAATTCTCCGAAGAAACAGAAACGCTGTAGTTCCTAGTTTAGTTATTTGAAAATAAATTAATGAAAGTAGTAGCTGGTGTTTTCTCCCGCCATTTATTGTAAATCCGGATTTGGCTTCTTGTTGAAATATGTCTGAAATTCTTTTTTCCTTGTACAGAAATAATGCACTCTATAATACACAGGACCAAACTCCAATTAACGTGCAGCGCCATCTGTATAATACACAGGACCAAACTGCAATCAACGTGCAGCGCTATCTCTATAATACCCAGGACCAATCTGTAATTAACGTGCAGCGCCATCTTTATAAAACACAAGACCAAACTGTAATTAACTTGCAGCGCCATCTCTATAATACACAGGATCAAACTGTAATTAACGTGCAGCGCCATCTTTATAAAACACAAGACCAAACTGTAATTAACTTGCAGCGCCATCTCTATAATACACAGGACCAAACTGTAATTAACGTGCAGCGCCACTCTTTATAATACACAGGACCAA
>NW_013669705.1:10074-13348 GCF_000517525.1 Limulus polyphemus
CACAGGACCAAACTGCAATCAACGTGCAGCGCCATCTCTATAATACACAGGACCAATCTGTAATTAACGTGCAGCGCCATCTTTATAATACACAGGACCAAACTGCAATAAACGTGCAGCGCCATCTCTATAATACACAAGACCAAACTGCAATCAACGTGCAGCGCCATCTTTATAAAACACAAGACCAAACTGTAATCAACGTGCAGCGCCATCTTTATAATACACAGGACCAAACTGCAATCAACGTGCAGCGCCATCTCTATAATACACAGGACCAAACTGTAATTAACGTGCAGCGCCATCTTTATAATACACAGGACCAAACTGTAATCAACGTGCAGCGCCATCTCTATAATACACAGGACCAATCTGTAATTAACGTGCAGCGCCATCTCTATAATACACAGGACCAATCTGTAATTAACGTGCAGCGCCATTTCTATAATACACAAGATCAATCTGTAATTAACGTGCAGCGCCATCTCTATAATACACAGGACCAATCTGTAATTAGCGTGCAACGCCATCTCGAGCACACCCGTTGAAATACAAAACTTAAGGTAATAGTATGGTATCTGTCTCGAGCCGATACTGACTTAATGATTGGCATACTGGAATGCGGATCCAAGCGGCCTGGGGTTCGACACTTGGTGGTACCAGTTACGTTTCGCAATTTCAGCTAAGGTTACGTTATAAGAGTGACAGTAAACCACGCTATTCTATTAAGAGTTTCCGTTTTAAGCGGCGGCATTGGTTTATGGACGGCTATGGCTGAATTACACGGGTCTTTGACCTGAACGTTTAGCCTATCTTGTGCGTAAGATGTCTTCCAGGTGAACAAGCAAACAACTATATGTACCTCTTAAAAACTGATATTCTTGTGCATATTTTATTTTCTGTCTACTGTTTCTGATCGCACATGTAAATGTACCGTTAGAATATGTATAACTCCGTGTATCGATAGTTTTACTAACGATTATTAGTTTGAAATTCGCCGCAGTAGGGCGCTATGGAGCAATAAAGTCAGATCGTTTAGTATCTTCACTTTCGTTTAATATTTACATATACATACATACACACACATATTCGGGTTGTTCTATGTTGACTTCGTTGATCTACAGTAGAGCTAAGTGTGAACTGTGCTTTTAACCAATTTTCTTTATTCCGTATATAATAAACACACATACATATGTACAAGAGAGAGAGAAAAGCCTAGGTGCGCAGAGTCTGACGATGTCTGTTTACCGCCGAGCCTTTATCAAATTTACACTGCTTCTGCAGATGTTAAAAGGTCTTAGCCACAGGGGTAGATAAGGTGGTTATCACAGTAGGATGTACAGAAACGCTGTTCTATGCTTTCACCATGAAAAAAAAAAACACTTTTAAGGAGAAGCTTCATGTATTTGTTGACCTGAGCAATCACCTTTTATTCTTCTCGCTATTAACGTTGTAAATTATCGATTTTCACTCACCTTATCTACAGACTTTCCGTTTCCTCGATACATGTAGCCCGGTCGGGGGTTTCACTGTCATACATAATAATAATAATAATAAGATATATTACACTCTTTGCAGAAGTATGTGTTGTCTAAAGGTCGTATATTTATATATGTGTGTGTGTATATATATATGTATTGTTGTTTATACATGTAACAATGTTGAGAGTATCCAACCATAACTGTATAATAAGATCCAATAATCACTCTTCGTCGGCAAAAGGCGTGCACACCATAACAATCTATATAAATATAATAGTACTGTCTGTTGTATGTCCCTTCGCAGGGTGTGGATGGATCTTCACCAAAACTGGTATGGAGGTTCATTAGGTCCATGCGGGGGTACTTACACATATTCAGTTTTGCGTTTTGCGGTTTTTATGGGCGTTTTTTCACCACTACCCCACCTCCTGTGGGCGGATCTTCACCCAAGTTGGTATGGAGGTTCATTCGAGCCATGGGGAGATACAAACAAATTTTCGAGCCATGGGGAGATACATACAAGTTTTCGAGCCATGGGGAAATACATACAAATTTTCGAGCCATGGGGAGATACATACAGATTTTCGAGCCATGGGGAGATACATACAAATTTTCTTGCCATGGGGAGATACATACAGATTTTCGAGCCATGGGGAGATACATACAAATTTTCGAGCCATGGGGAGATACATACATATTTTAAATTTTGCATTTTGCGATTTTGTGTTTTGCAGGTTTTTATGGGCGTTTTTACATATAAAGGAAGCAACTGTTTATGTCCTAAGATAACCTTTCATTAATCAGGGGACGGGTACTGCAGCTAGTAAGTAATAAGAATGCTAAAAATTAAATGTGAAGTTCAATCTATCATTCCATTTACCACCTGTCACTGATTAATACCGGTTTCGGAGAATTCAACCCCTCAGTAGTATCCCTTGACAAGAACAAATCGAAAGAATAAAACTAGGCTCTGTATATGAAGGACTACTGATGGGGTGTGGTGGAGGTTGGAAACCGGTATAATTGAGTGATAGCTGGTAAGTCGAATGATAGATTGGGTTTATTATTGGTACATTAAACAACTTGTCTGGCTGAATAATTTATAGTAATGAATTATTAGCATCAATGCTGAACATTCTTCAAATTCCTACATATATACAGGGCTAATGTGTAAATAAAGAAAGTTTCAAAATGCCATACTTGTAATAATAATAATGTTTTCAATTGTTTACTTCCACAGAAGTCAGACATATTTAGAGATACATCAACATTAGGCTTCTACTACATTAACAAATCTCTGGTTTTGTACTAGGTGCCTTGGTACAATCATGACAAACTGAATCGTAATTATCTGGTACTAAAGTTGACTAGGCGGCATGATCAGATCAGATCATTCATGGAAATTACCCCCCCCCCCCAGAGCAATTAAAAACTTAATCACACATGATTAGCTTAAACCTAAACGTATATAAAAATAACGTGAAGCTTAATGACATACACATATTGTCA
This sequence comes from Limulus polyphemus, assembly GCF_000517525.1. Classification (NCBI taxonomy): domain Eukaryota; kingdom Metazoa; phylum Arthropoda; class Merostomata; order Xiphosura; family Limulidae; genus Limulus; species Limulus polyphemus. Next base: position 13,065 of record NW_013669705.1, read on the forward strand.
CATTCACTCTGACAAATCAATGACACTACTTTATATATGTCCATTTCAATGTGTGTGTGTTTCGGATTTCAGTAAACCCTGAAATGGAAACGCATAATAGTTGATGATACTTGAATCCTCAGAGTTGTAACCTCTTTTGATTAACTGGAGATTGAAATAAATATTCACTCAGGATAGAAGTAATTTGCATAAAACAAAACAAAAAAACTCACAGTACTTCATAGTCCACTCTATACCAAACAGAAGAGAATCCTCAATAACCGCGGACTTGTTTGTTTGTTTTT
>NW_013669705.1:13986-17656 GCF_000517525.1 Limulus polyphemus
ATTGACCGTCACATTACTAACGCCCCCACGGCTGAAAGGCGAGCATGTTTGGTGTGACGGGATTCGAACCCGCGACCCTCAGATTGCGAGTCGAGTCGCCTTAACCACCTGGCCATGCCGGCCCAACCGCGGACTTTAAATTCTTTTAGGCAGGATTAGAGTAAATTAATCTATGAGATACCAAGCGTGGGGCGCGCGTATATCCGATTCGATTTTATCACTCATCAGGATCTCTAACAGCCTACCCTCAAATTGAAATTATTTTAGGCAGGATTAGATTAAATTAATCTATGGAACCTTGGGCGTGGTCAAATACATCAATCTAAAGAGTTTGACCTCTTGAGTCTGAAACTAAAAAAAAAAAAAAGAAGTAGGTTTCTTAAAGTAAACCTTGAACTTGCACTCAGCGTCGAAAGCTTGTTGCTAAAATTTATGGCAATGCCTAATCCATAATAAAAATTTACTTTGATCTTTTAAATGATAAAACCGTAATTGAAAACAACAACAACAACAACAACAAAAACAACTGATAATATGTAGAATTAAAAGTAAAGAGAGTAAGTTAAACTTTTGTTTGTAGTTAAGCACAAAGCTGCACAATGGGCTATCTGTGCTCTGGCCACCACGGTTATCGGTATCGAAACCCGGTTTCTAGCGTTGTAAGTTCGCAGACAACCCGCTGTGCCACTGGGGGCGTTAAACTTTTGAACTTGAATAACCATATCATCTGTATTTTAAAACACAATGCAGTATTTTTGCTGTCTTTTATAACTCATATAAAGTGAAATAATCAACTTATTGAAATCTATTCAAGGCTAACAAAACTTACTTCTACGTTGGCCATTTTCCTTTATTGACTGTTTTTTGTTCCATGTTTTAGTAACCAGCTGTAGAACTTAAACCAAACATAGCTTATTTGTGCAAAGAAATATATGTTTTTGTTTATGCTGTCTTAGGTACTTCATCATATATTTTTTGGTAAAAGTTCTTGTCGTTTTTTTTACCTTGCAGGCAGTTCTGAGTATTATAACGTAACCTACTTATCAGTTTTAGGATCTGAAGAGTCTAATTAAAACTTTAAAAATATTGAAGATATCTGCTAATTAGCATTTGTAATTAATACTTATTTCTTAGTCCGTAATCTGTATAAAAACTGGTAAAATAATATTTTAGGTTACAATTCTATATAATTAAGAACTGTTTTAAACAATGAAAACTTGTAGACTCGTATTTTAATTAGATATCTTAAAACAATGTAAGGTGTACTGAACCTTTTGAAATACAAGCGGTTCTTTTGAGTTTTGTAGTAACTGATATTTTTTTTCCCTCCCCGCAGACGCCTGTGGTCTATCAGACGTGGCCCACATCGAAAGCTTGCAAGAGAAGTCCCAATGCGCCCTAGAGGAATACTGTCGAACTCAGTACCCCAACCAACCCACTCGGTTCGGAAAGTTGCTTCTACGGTTACCATCTCTACGGACTGTTAGCGCACAGGTGATTGAACAGTTGTTTTTTGTCAGGTTAGTTGGGAAAACACCTATCGAAACACTAATCAGAGATATGTTACTAAGTGGAAGTTCTTTCAACTGGCCGTACATGTCGCTTCAGTGACTAGTAACCGGCTCCTTGCTGAGGAGCCTGGTGTAACTGGACAGAGAATGCTAAACCTTTTTCTTGCCCCTGAGGCACGACGGTTTTCTTTCTCTGAACAAAAACCTCGACCTCAGGTGGTTACTAGCTGAAACCAGTGACTCTGATGTCAACTATTCGGAGAAAACTTTTCGACCTGATCCCTGTGACCGAAACCTTTGTTTTAACGTACGATTTGAGAAACAGCTGATGCGCCATCTTGAGATCAGAAACTGAAAGTCGAGACCTGAACCGTTCGTCCTCATGATTAAGACATGTGTTGCGTATGTGCTCAGGAGATAAAACAAAAAAATGTACATTAATTCACGCTCTTTCTCAGCTGTTTGTAACATTTTGTACATATGCAGAGAACAGACTGAAGCGCCTTCTAGTGGTCGACTGGTTAAAGTACTTTCTTTATTCTTATGAATTTGTCCGTTTTCAGGTGTAAACTGTGACAGTGCTTGGATGCAAAACAGCATCTTCTACATTCTTTCACTTTTGAATGCTTTGGAAAGGTTAGTTTTTACTTTTTTCTAGTACCATGTATAGTAAAGATGTCAAATAGACAGGTCGTGAAGTATTCACACCTTATTTCTAGCAATATCAAGAACTTTTATTGTGCGTAGGCCTACAACTATGTAGCTCTGTGTGCGGTGGTGTTTAATCTTTGTAGGTAATAATATTTGGAATGTAAGCTTGCTTTATCGAGATACTCATTGAGAAAGAACTATTTACACTTTTACTTTATTTACGGTAAAAGTGTAGAAACTGATTTTGATGTCAGAGTTTTGAATAGCAATTTGTTACCGGGATTTCTTTTATTACAAAAGGTTTTGTGCCGATATATATATATATATATAAAAGAAACACAAAAAAATGAAAAGTAACGAAATTGTACAACAACTGCACCGGTTTGATCGACAATAACCCTGACATCCAACACACGATGTGTTTTATGGTTCTAGTAAATATGTGTGTATGTGTTATATATATATAAGCACATACATTTATATCTTATATAATATAAATACTTCAAACATTTTGTTTGTTTTGTTGAACTGTATTTTATTGTCACGTGAACACCTGTAAGATGTGCTGTAAAATGATTTCCCAAACGATCATGATGCCATTTAGAAATAAAAAATGAGCAACCAAAATTATTCTTGTTCGTTTGCTCCAGTTTGTTTAAAAGTTTCAAGATGGGACAAAATCGCAATATTCTAGTTAATATTAATGTCATGTTGCTTTAAGAAACTAAGAATATATATATAAGTTCATGTTTTGCCTGTCTTTTTTATTTTTATTTTTTGATCGCCAGGAACGATCAAATACGTAGCCTAATCTATATTGAACGTAATGTATAATTTTGGCCTACCTAATGGTCTTGTAATGTGTCACTACAGTATATATATATATCAAAGCATGTAGGTAGAGACACCATGTGGTCTCTTCTGATACAACCCTTTATTGGAAGCAGCATTAAAGTGATCTCATTCCGCTGTAAGAATGTTTCCCGAATAATTTGTATAGTCTTCAATACGTCTCACTTTATTGACCAAAAGCCTTTCTGACATAGTTGCATCTCAATAACACACAGTATATTGTCGTCAGAACGCACGGTCTGACCCACGATTTTATTTAGGGTCTTGATGGGGCTTGAAGTATGTTTTCTCAGAATACACTGTAAACCAGATGAACTGGCTGACTCCAAAAACTTAATCAGGAAAAAGGGGGGGAAGGGGGCTAGTCTAGTCACCGTGTCCAGATCGGCCCCTGGAACGATTCTGGGTTAGTTGGGGCTGTACTGACTGTTACACTCAACACGTCTCTTTATATACATTGCCATAAAAACGTTTCTGCGTTACCTATTTCACGCTACATCAAGACTCTTCTTTAAAAAAAACGTTTTCAGGTTCTCTGTATTCCCAACATTATACACGTTTCATTATATTGTTCTAAGAAAGTTTCTACTTTATCTATTCAACACTAAACTAAAAACTATTGTTGCATTGCTATAAGAACGTTTCCAGGTTCTATA
>NW_013669705.1:18332-41469 GCF_000517525.1 Limulus polyphemus
AAATGACTCTTTCAAATTATCTTTATTACAATACTAAGTGTTCATATTGTTAACTACTTAGGCTACCCTTATTACAGTATTACATTTTAACATATTAGAGTGAAGTAAGTTTTTACTCTTTAGGTTTCTTTGTTACAGTAGGTACCACGTGTTTATATCTCCACGCATGAGACTAAACACTAAGTGTTCATATTGTTAACTACTTAGGCTACCCTTATTACAGTATTACATTTTAACATATTAGAGTGAAGTAAGTTTTTACTCTTTAGGTTTCTTTGTTACAGTAGGTACCACGTGTTTATATCTCCACGCATGAGACTAAACACTAAGTGTTCATATTGTTAACTACTTAGGCTACCCTTATTACAGTATTACATTTTAACATATTAGAGTGACGTAAGTTTTTACTCTTTAGGTTTCTTTGTTACAGTAGGTACCACGTGTTTATATCTCCACGCATTAGACTTAACACTAACCTAAGTATTAAATTACCCTTCAAGTTATCTTTACTATACATATATATATATCTTAAATGTTTATATTTTCATCTTACGGATCGGAGGAACAGTTATGAACAATTTACTTATTATATTATTTCTAATACAATAATAATTGTTTATAATTTTCCGAGGGGCTAGATTAAACATTTTACTCGTAAGTTAAAATTATTGGCTTGTCGTTAAGATTACGATATTTAACCAGAATATCATGTAAGATATTTTAAAAAGAATTAAAATTTCAATGACGTGATAATGATGAGGACTTAGGTGTATCTTTAAATTATTCAATCACTGAACTATATACATGATCCCTAAGATACTCTCATGTTCCTCTAATTATTAAATCCATAAAATATAAAAATGATCGCTAAGATACCTTCATATACATCGAATTATTCAATCACTGAACTATATACATGATCCCTAAGATACTCTCATGTTCCTCTAATTATTAAATCCATAAAATATAAAAATGATCGCTAAGATACCTTCATATACATCGAATTATTCAATCACTGAACTATATACATGATCCCTAAGGTACTCTCATGTTCCTCTAATTATTAAATCCATAAAATATAAAAATGATCGCTAAGATACCTTAAGGTATCTTAGCGATCATTTTTATATTTTATGGATTTAATAATTAGAGGAACGTGAGAGTATCTTAGGGATCATGTATATAGTTCAGTGATTGAATAATTCGATGTATATGAAGGTATCTTAGCGATCATTTTTATATTTTATGGATTTAATAATTAGAGGAACATGAGAGTATCTTAAGGATCATGTATATAGTTCAGTGATTGAATAATTCGATGTATATGCATATACATTGAATTATTCAATCACTGAACTATATGTGTAATCCCTAAGATATACTCATGTACCTCCAATGAACCATATAGATGGTCCCTAAAATAACCTCGTATGCTCCTAATTTTTAAATTACTGAACTACATAAGTGATGCCTGAGATACCTTCAGTTACCTCTATTTCTTCAATCACTGAACTATATACGTAATCCCTAAGATACCCTTAAGGTAGCTATTTTTTATTGTTGTTATTTTTTTAACCCGAATAACAGTAATCTTGGAAAGTATAAATTAACCTTCTAAGAAGCATCATTTTAAGGTTCACGTATCTTATGATAACTCCGTGATCGCATACATTTTCATAATATCAGTTTGCTCATCAGCCGTTTGAATTATATCTGATTGATTTATTATAGGAGAAGATATACAGAAAATGTAAATAACAATTAATTACAATGTGTATATATATATATACTAAATATTACGAAGTATTTTGCTTGTCTGTTTGTTCAATTATCTGTCAGTCTATCCGTATCACCAAATTATTTAAGCATCAACTTAGCTATCCTTCTGTTTTAATCCTTGTTAGTCTTACATCTGCAGGATATTACAATTCTGATTCTGGCTAACTCTGTGAACGATATCTGATATTACATTAGATTAACCTATTTTTAATTGTCCGTCAGTTTTTATCCAAGTCTTACACCGAAATAGATTACATTATCTGATACAGTACCACGTGTTTATATTACCATACATTAGACTAAACACTAATCTAAGTATTAAATTACCTTTTAAACTATCTCTACTACAATATCATTATTAGATGTTTTGTATTATCATTTTAAAAGATCGAGAGAACTATTTACCCATTATATTATTTCTACTACAGTAAAAAAAAAACCTTATAATTATCCTAACGGATTAGATTGAGCATTCTAATTAAAAGGTAAAATTATTGGCTTATGGTTGAGAATACGATATGTAACCAAAATATTATATCACAACTAGGTTACTACGTGTCTATCAGTATAACACTATAAGTTTGTAAGTCTTCATGCAAGACGTTACACTATCAGTCCATCAGTATGACACTGTAAGTTATCATAATAATTCTTATATTATTTACACTATCTGTATATCAGTATAACCATGCAACTCTTATATAAGCAGGAGGTTACACTATCTTTCTAGCTTTTTTGTCGGTTTATCTGTAACTACATCTAAATATCTAAGTTTTCTGACCATAAACTGAACTTCAAAACATTCCATAACTAAACGCCAAAATACATTTGACATATTGGATTACATAAGATTACACACAATTGGTGCAATATAAAAACTAGCACTATAGGGATTCCTGAACACGCAGCAATGCCTTCAACCTTAAGAAAGCACAGCACGTAGAGTGGTAAACTTGAGCACTTCAAAGCTGCTATATACGTCCATAGGTTTATTGTTTTTTTTTTTGTACTATCACCTTTTAAATAAGCTACTCGTACAGAGGGTGGAGCACGTTATGGTAAAACAATTTTTGAGCCTAACCGTGTCGTTACAGTCCATGTCGCCACGTTCGGTCATGTTATGTCTGACAGCCGTGCATTTTGAGAATAGCCCTGCAGCGTAGTTTCCGCTGCAGAAGGCTCCGTTGTAAAGCTTTCATGTCTAAAGCACCCTACTCTCACTTCATGTTTTCCATAATCCATCTAGTACAGGAAGACGACGATTTCCCAGCACCGGTTTCAACAGTCCAACTGTACAATAAGTACATAGGCGTTGCGTATGTCCCTTTGATTAGTATGTCTTTGTATGGAAAACTATAAATACTAGTTTCATTCTCCAGCTACTTGAGATATGCGACATTGAACAGGAGGTATTACTGGATCCTTGATCTTAATGAGTCCATACCTTGTTAGCGTCATTTCTAGACTGAAATCCTTCTTGATTATTCGTGTACTGTTTTGCTACTGACATTTGTATTCGTTGGTTCTCATTTTCTACAAGACGCTGCACTTTACTTACTGCAGCTGAGGTACGAATTGCTACAGGTCTCTGTCTCGATGGTCCTGGTTTCCCAAATTGATCCATATTTCTTTGTTTTCCGATGTCACTAAATAAAAGGAATATCCTTGCATTGGAAATTCTAAATACCCGACACCTTTATGATCTGTCTATATTAACATTTTGTATCCGAAAGAGCTGTTACATACCATTTCCAAAAGTGATATATTTTTGGTTGCATTATACTACCTATGAAACGCCAAGCAGTATGAAAATGTAGTTCTTATAAAATTTGTTCCTCTGCGACTTTATATCGATTGAAGTTGTCACGTGGTATGCTAATTTGCATATTCAATATCGTTTTAGTATAACGTACTCAATCCTCTGCAAAAATGTGATCAAACTTTAGATTTTAACATATCTAAAACAGTCGGGGCTATTGACTTTAGTTACCTTTTATCAATAACCTTCACGTTACTGAGTTAGTCATTATTATCTGTTTATAGAAAATAACACCACAAAAGTTGTTGAGATTTCATCGTCAATTAATTCTATCAGGCAGTTATTTTTGTCTCACAACACATTTGTCCAATTTAACTCTCTTATTTTCCAACAAAATAAATAAATACCTATGACTAGCAGCTCCAGTACACATACCTATAACTAGACAGTTCCAGTCCACAGATTGCTGATGTGTCTTTACTAGAACTTTCACTATGACTAGACAGCTCCAGTACACATACCTATGACTAGACAGCTCCAGTCCACAGATTGCTGATGTGTCTTTGCTAGAACTTTCACTATGACTAGACAGCTTCAGTCCACAGTTTGCTGATGTGTCTTTGCTAGAACTTTCACTATGACTAGACAGCTTCAGTCCACAGTTTGCTGATGTGTCTTTGCTAGAACTTTCACTATGACTAGACAGCTCCAGTCCACAGATTGCTGATGTGTCTTTGCTAGAACTTTCACTATGACTAGACAGCTTCAGTCCACAGTTTGCTGATGTGTCTTTGCTAGAACTTTCACTATGACTAGACAGCTTCAGTCCACAGTTTGCTGATGTGTCTTTGCTAGAACTTTCACTATGACTAGACAGCTTCAGTCCACAGTTTGCTGATGTGTCTTTGCTAGAACTTTCACTATGACTAGACAGCTTCAGTCCACAGATTGCTGATGTGCCTTTGCTAGAACTTTCACTATGACTAGACAGCTCCAGTCCACAGATTGCTGATGTGCCTTTGCTAGAAATTTCACTATGACTGGACAGCTCCAGTCCAGAGATTGCTGATGTGCCTTTGCTAGAACTTTCACTATGACTAGACAGCTCCAGTCCACAGATTGATGATGTGTCTTTGCTAGAAATTTAACTATGACTGGACAGCTCCAGTCCAGAGATTGCTGATGTGTCTTTGCTAAAAATTTCAAATTCTCATGAATAGTCAAACTTACTTGGAGAGAAACTTTACCCACCAAAACATGAAAACAAACAATTTAATTATTACAGAAAAACAAACTCTCTCACAAAAATATTGTTGATCAAGATTTCAAATTAAAGCGTTTGATAAAACAGAAAATTCTCTGGTTCTCAATTCTAATGTCTATATAAACCAATGCTACAACTTTCCCTCAGAAAACTATATGGTACTTTTGAGTTTGTTGAATTATATGACAAGTCCAACAATTAATCTCAAATTTAGCTTTTCAAGTTTCTTCTCTCGTTGTATACTGTAGAAATTAAACTTGATTTTACAGTATACAATGGGCTATATGTGATCTGCCCACCACGGATATCGAAACCCGGTTTCTAGCGTTGTAAGTCCACAGGCATACCGCTGGGGGGGGGGGGGGCTTTACACTAAATAATTACATATTATTGACTACCTATACTGAAGTTTCTTCTGTAAATATTAATTTAATTCAACTTGCCATGGTTAAAAATTTTTCATCATTTCATATTGTGCTGCTCGAAAGCTTTTCAAGATGAAATAATTCAAATAAAAAAATATATATCAAGTGCAATATTAGCAAATTGTCTTATGATTCATGTTTACCCTACCCTCTGTTATACCGTTTCACGATTTTATAAACTTACTCAAAGTATTAACGATTAAAGCTCGTAGTCACTTTGAAAATATGTAAGATATTAGGTCAACTTAATAATTTAATCACACGTGAGTATTAGTTTGAAAAAGGTAGAGAGAGGGGCTCAAGTTGACCTCCAGTGAAAAAATAAGACAGGTGTCCTTGTTAGGCTGGCGGTGAAGCGTATCGTGCAGATTAACAGACATTTAAAGCTGTGGGTGGGGGGAATTATTTTAGCTTCGTCCAACCAATCTTTTTAAAAATTCCGCGACATGTAAGTCCTCGTTAAGCGTGTTGAGAGAGCAGCTGAACTTAACGAGGTGCTGGTTACCTAAGTTACTCTCTAAGGCAGGATTATGGTTGGCCACTTGACACTTGTTGTGAGAATTATGTGGAGGCTTGCAAACGTTATTTCCATAGTTATTCGAAGATAACGGGGTAGACACACCAGCTAAGTGTGTGGAACTGACCTTTAACTAAGTGCCCAGTATCATAGGAGCCGTATATACGTCACCCAAAATTGGTCAGAGATTATAAGTAGTTATCTGATCGCCGCCAGTTTGAGTAGTATTTGCCGTTGGAATTACAATGAGTTTGCCGAAAAATAATTAACGTTTAATATATCAATAAAGTGTTATATCAATACAAAATGATGAGAGCATTACCGTGTTGAGGAAATACTAACAAATTTCTAATTATTTTTCTTATGTTCTTATTAAAGTTATTATAAAGTTGCTGTTTTTGCGTAATGTGTAGTGCATCCGATTTAGGCTTATCTTCAATCTTCTAAATTGGTTAGACATATAGGAACGTTACTGAAATTACAACCTAAAGCCCCTGTTAACAGCGAGGATATCCAACTGATAAATAGATACAATTTAGCTTCGTTATACTTTATATTAACGGATTGCTCTAAATAAGAAATTGTTTTAAGTACATATTTAATCCCAATTTCAACGCAATTAACTTTTAAAGTAACTTAGGCCTAAATTCGTATATCTTGGTTTTTACTACTATACATAAGTCTTGCGCTAAACATACCGTATTTTCTTTACAAATTTGATAATAGTTGCTCTAGTGAAGCCACTTATAATATATAACATCAAAAAATTACAAAATCGGCTCCTCTAGGGGCTGTTAACCACATGCCAATCTATCTGCACACCCTCTCAACAGAGCATTACAGTATCTTGCTTTCTCTCCAATTAATTTTCTGTCCGTCTATTTGTTTGTCCTACATAATACAAATATTACTATTATTTCATCTCTCTTTGTGTTTATTCTCTATCAGACTACATTTTAGGGCTTACTTAATAAGAATATTACTTTTATTTCACCTCTCTCTGTTCTCTGCCAGACTATATTTTTAGGCTTAAGTAATAAGAATATTAATGTTATTTCATCTCTCTCTGTTCTCTGCCAGACTATATTTTTAAGCTTAAGTAATAAGAATATTATTTTTGTTTCACCTCTCTCTCTCTCTGTTCTCTGCCAGACTATATTTTTAGGCTTAAGTAATAAGAATATTATTTTATTTCATCTCTCTCTCTCTCTCTCTGTTCTCTGCCAGACTATATTTTTAGGCTTACGTAATAAAATTAGTTATTTCATCTCTCTCTTTCTGTTTATTCTCTATTAGATTATATTTTTAGGCTTAAGAAATAAGGATATTATTGTTATTTCATCTCTCTACCTGGTTCCTTTTAGTCAGTCTACATTGCAGTCTTACATAAGAGGAATATTATTATATCAATCTATTTTTTCACTTTCCATTTTTTATATGTAACAACGTTGTTACAGATACAGAATTAATCCATGTCCTATGAGCTTACTCTTTATTAGTCTATGTGTGCCTTAAATAAGAAACAAATGTTACTAACTCATTCATTAGTCTGTTTACTCTGACACATTTTTAGTTATTACAGACAACATATATTCATTAACTTACTAACGTTCTTATATAATACTAAAATGTAGATAGATAACGGAGAGGATAATTTGCATAGTAATATTATTATTAATTTATTTATCATATTTTTGTCTGTTTAGTTTCTGCCAGTCTATCCTTCATTAGAATATCAATTTATTTGTTTATCTGTTCAATCCCTAATATATTAAATGTGAGTTTTGCAGAAGAATATTACTTTATTAATCTATCTCTCTATCCTCTCAGTCTCGGACATGTTAAATGTGAGTCGTATATGGAAAGAATATTGCGGAATTAACACTCCTTTGAATCTGTGTTAATATTTATACCTATAAGTTTTACATCATCGGGAAATTACAACATTTCTCTTTCTACGATCTTTGTCAGTCTTAACAGTCATAGATTTGGACGTTTACATATCTCTGTGTTGCAAAATTTATCAGTAGAAGATTATATCTAAGCTAATTTAAGGAGCAGTTGGTATAACTTTCGCAAAAAGCCAGTTAATTCTCCTTTTATCTTGGCATAGCTTTGTTATATATAGCTGTCATTCTGCAAGAAACCGGGCACCACTCAGCTTTCCGTGGGGGTTTCTTCGCGCCTCGGTAAGATGAATTGTGTGATGAAACATATAAACACATGTTAGGTAACAAAACACATAGAACTATAGTTTTCAGATGTATCCGCTCTCATGAGTCCAGCTAAGTCGTTAATATAGAGTCTACTTCAAGTTTAGATGACAGTTTGGTGTAGTCTTTAGATATACGGGAATCTTCATACTTTTTGCGCCTGTCTAATTACTTGCTTTTTTTGTGTATTATTCTTCTTCAGCGCTTCTGTTGGTTTAATGGTAAATAATTCTTCATTCGCACGTGGTGGAGTTGTCTATATCAACTAATGTATATTCTCCGTATATATTCAAAAACTAAATAAATCGGCTTGCATTTATTTAAATTCCGAAATGTATCAACCTTAAAGGTGATACTTAAGAATTGCTACGCATTTATAACTTGCTAATATTAACAATCACAGAATGATTTATATATAAAGAAGCGCCCAAGAAGAGATTTAAAAAAAAAGCTCTCGACGATAGCACTGAACTATGCAGTATTATCAAAGAACATCCAAACCACAAATCTAAAAAAAAAAAAAAACCTGTCGGCTGGAAAATTACAGGCTACGTGCGTATCTGATAGCTGAAATGTAACAGAAAGAGGAACAAGAAAGAAAATACATATAAACAAAAGGTGTTCCCAGCAGGGTAGAAACATTGCATGAGAAGGTATAATTATACCCGCTTATCATACAGTTTATTCAAGTCTAGGCTCCCGGCCTTTCAAGAAGACATCAAGAGGTGTTTGTCAGAATAGATGAATTTTTTTCTTAATTCATTTTGATGCTGCACTGATCTACAAATATTCTAGAAGTAAAACCAGGAGACCACACTGATCTACAAATCTTCTAGAAATAAAACCAGGAGACCACACTGATCTACAAATCTTCTAGAAATAAAACCAGGAGACCACACTGATCGATAAATCTGCAAACCAACACATCTCTAGATTTTCAGTATTTAGTGAAGATCCTTTGTGTAATAGAGGGATTTATTGTGACGTTACAACATATATTAGAATATAGGTGGCATTATTAACAGGTATATAGATTCACACAGGGCCTTTTCCTTCCTAAGGATTTATTGTAACGTTACACCATATATTAGAATATAGGTGGGTTTATTAACAGGTATATATATATATATATGTTGTAACGTCACAATAAATCCCTAGGAAGGAAAAGGCCCTGTATGAGTCTATATATATTAGAATATAAGCGCAAAGCCACGTAACCAACTGTGTGTTTCCAACGCGGGCATCGAAACCCGATTTTTAGCGCTATAAGTCTACAAGCTTACCACTGAGCCACCGGAGGACTCCTTTGAACAATTATAAATCCTGAAGTATTTTTTAATTTAACCTCCTCCTCCCACAAGTTTTAGTATGAATTGGTTGCTTAAGAAAGTCGTATTTAATTTGTTTGTTTTTTTCTTCAGAAATATCTTGTTTTTTGTCACCCTTACAGCTAACGTAGAGTAAATGTAAAATCTCTGTGGAAATCCATTTGTAAGTGACTCGCTTAAAACAGAGATACAACAAATTTTGTATTAGAACAATATACTAAAAATATCATTTGTCTCTAGCGCTAGAAAAATAGGAAAAACGTAATATGTAACAAATTCCTTTTAAAAACAAATCACATAACCCGAGTGCTAGTTCTTGGTTCTCAAAGCGCTTGTGTTACTAGGTGTCTTGTTTTGTAATTTATATATTTGGTTTACTCTGTGTGATTTCTTAATATCGTTACAACATTTATACTAAAGTTCATCCTTAACCCTATCTCCGTCCCGTGCATCGCACGTGATTCACGGGACATAATGCTAAACCGCCTGAGTATTATACGTGTTACACAGCTACATTTATTTGATATTCAGCTAATGCGCGTGGCAATAGGAACTGGTTGTTTTGGTTCAACGTATGAGATTAGATGAGAACTTTATATTAGCATGTGAATAATGATAGATTAAGTTAATAATGATAGATTAAGTTAATAATGATAGGTTAAGTTAATAATAATGGGTTAAGTTAATAATAATAGGTTAAGTTAATAATAATAGGTTAAGTTAATAATAATAGGTTAAGTTAATAATGATAGGTTAAGTTAATAATAATAGGTTAAGTTAATAATGATAGTTAAGTTAATAATGATAGGTTAAGTTAATAATAATAATAGGTTAAGTTAATAATAATAGGTTAAGTTAATAATGATAGGTTAAGTTAATAATAATAGGTTAAGTTAATAATAATAGGTTAAGTTAATAATAATAGGTTAAGTTAATAATGATAGGTTAAGTTAATAATAATAGATTAAGTTAATAATAATAGGTTAAGTTAATAATGATAGATTAAGTTAATAATGATAGGTTAAGTTAATAATAATAGGTTAAGTTAATAATGATAGGTTAAGTTACTTTCACTCAAGAGAAACTCAAAATTCTTTTTATTAATTATGTGTATTTTCATTACTCCTATTACACTAATTTTCCACTCATATATACTTGGGTATGTAGTCAAATAAGTGTGGGGGACATGTTCCCCGTACAATTTACGATTGTAACATATAAGAATACAAGCAGGGACGACGGATACAACAATTTTATGAGATGAACAGTTGAGCTTTAAAAATAAAGTGTTCTTTTGATGGAAAGGGTTAAAGTTCAACTGTTAATCTTACAAAATGTTTGTATCTGTCGTCCCTGCTTGTATTCTTATATGTTGCAATCGTAATTTTTCAAGGACATGTCCCCCACACTTTTGACAAGGATAGAGTAACTTTTTTGATAGAATATCCTCATACGTACCCCATCTACCGAAAATGTCCCTCACCCCAATTTGGAAACCAAAATTATATCACTGCTCTTTGTCTTATTTAAAATATATAGGAACTCCCACATCTATCATTTTATTGAACAGTTGGCAGAGACCATGTTTTGGAAAACAGAGTCATTCTCTTGATAGAGACCTAGGACTTGAGTTCTTCAGAAATTCATATTTGATAGTTTAATGAGGTATTAGCTTACAATACTTAAAACAATCCAGTTATTCTGTTGAGGAAAGTTGATAAAGAACTATCAGAGTACTTATATTATTTGTAGAACTTAAATCTTAACGTTCTAGCCTCAGAAAACAAAAAGAACAAAAATAAACTTCTGTTGGCTGAGACCATAAATGTGGAACCTTTAAAGAAACACATTTGTTGGGTGAAAAATAAAGTTATCTGTATTTTTCAAAGAGATAACTTCTTCTGTTTACACACATAATAGCCGTGAATCTTTCAAATAAACAATTTCTATTTTGTCAAAAGAATATTCACCATCAAGAAATCAAATTGTTTTGTTCACAAAGATCATTAATGTAAGATCTTGAGAGAACCAGGTTTATTTGTTAATGGAAACCTTAACGTTTAGGTTTATTTGTTAATATAGAACTTAACGTTTAGGTTTATTTGTCAATGGAAACCTTAAGGTTTAGGTTTATTTGTTAATAGAGAACTTAACGTTTAGGTTTATTTGTTAATGGAAACCTTAACGTTTAGGCTTATTTCTTAATGAAGACCTTAACGCATTATCCCTAAAGACGTGTTATTTTTTTTTCTCAAACTTTGCCAAATCCATTGATTTAAATTTCTAACGTGAGCAAACTAAAGATTAAAAATAATGGCTTGTTCGGGTTTTCATCCTGACATCCATGTTTGTTGAGCAAGATTTCAACTCTTCGCTTCCAAAGCGATTAATTGGCTTCCTAAGGATACAACATTGCTGTAAAGCTATTGTTTTTTTAACTGTTGTTATTCTATATGATACATTATATGTAAAACGGGTGATAAGAGTCCGCTGTAGCATTTAAAATTGGTGGAATTTTTTTTTTTTTACATTTTGCTGACAAAGATGTATTTATGAGAATTGTTAACGTTCCGGGCTACTTCTCTTTCTCCGAATTAACAATAGTAATTAAATTGTTAGTTCTGGGGAAGGGCGGTAGCCTGAAAGGTTAATTCTAATCACAAATACATCTTTTGTCAGCAAAATTTAAACAATCTGCTTTTAATACATTATATCTCACTGGTTTTCTAATAACAGATTTTGTATTGTTGTTTTTATAAACATTTTGATCACTTGCATACACGACGGTATTTTTTTATATTACTTATAAGTGAGCCTGAAGGCGACTTTAAGAGGGGAATTGAAAGCTTCCTCAATAAATATTAGACTTGGAGATAAAAACCCGATCGCGTTTTATTATTTTCTATCATTGCCAAATCTTGCTTTAGTGTTTTAGTTATTACTGTCGTTTCCCTTTTTAAATGAAATTTGCATAATTTTTATGGACCCCCAGGGCAATTGCTCCGTTTGTCCCATGTGCTCCTACAAAACTGTATATTACTGATTTTTATTTACCTTAGAACAGTTTTTTAATTCTATTGTAAAGTACAGATTTATAGTGTTCAGAATAATTTCTTAAGCCTATTGATAAAAAAAAAACAGTTTTATCGTTTAGGATAGTTTCTTAACAAGCTTACTATAATATATACCTCTACAGTCAGAACAATTTCTTACTCGAGTTAATTACAATACAAGCTTATGCTGTTTAGAATGGTTCCTTGGAGAAGTTAGACCGTAATAAAAGCAACTACTTTTTAGATAAATTTTACACTTTTTATCATTGAGACTAATTCGATTCAGGTCAATATTTTAACCATTATTTTTTGGTACTATTCAGGGGCCATCCTGTAACTACTGTTTTTCATAACAAGAAGGAATCCTCAATAGCCACAGCACTTGCAATTCTTTTAGGCAGGATTAGAGTAAATTAATTTATGAGACTTTTTTCCTTAATATTAGCTATATTTTTGTGCGCCAGCAGTATCAAGTGTGGGTCGTGCCTATACCCGATTCGATTTTATTACTCATCAGGATCTCTAACAGCCTACCCTCAAATTGAAATTCTTTTAGGCAGAATTAGATTAAATTAATCTATGGAACCTTGGGCGTGGTCAAATATATCAGTCGAAAGAGTTTGACCTCCTGAGTCTGAAACTGTAATTAGATCTCAAATCGGTCAAGATATGACGGAGCTAAGAGCTCAAAGTTTGTACTTGAAAAAAAAAAACGTTCACAGTCGTTCTATAACTCGCTAAGCCATTGCTAAATATATACATATTAAGCATGAAGTTTTTGTGGTAAATAGTGTCATCAGAGAGTGGTACGATGTAAGTATCGTGAAAGTACACGTAACAACATAAATCAAGTATTGTATTTGATTGGCAAGCATAGCTGTCATTTTGAAGGGGGCGGTGCTATCCTTCTTGACGTGCTGGAATGCGCTGAATCATGTTCGACTAAGGCCAAAATTAGAATTGTATCTGTTTCGTCATTATCACGTTGATCAATGTTATTAAATACACTTAGGTAAGTTTGATCCTGTCAACAGTGTAGTATCATTATTCAAAAATGGTTTATACATTTTATTCGCTGATGACAATATAACTTGTTAAATAATTGAGGTTTGTTTGTTGTTAAGCGCAAAGCTATACAATAGGCTACCTGTGCTTAGCCTACCGAGAGTATCGAAACCCTATTATTAGCATTATAAGTCTTCGGACTTTCCCATAGGCTTTAGCAACCACTCCCGAAATTCTGGTTTGATTCTTTTTTTACAACACAGATCATTAGGTCACTTGCTCAATATCAAAATTTTCGTGACTACTGCAATGCTGCTGTCCTACACATTTCTATCTTATCAACGTGACTGCTAGGGGTTCGTAGATTAGTTTACACAAATCTAAATGCCCATCAGTAGAACAACGACACGTCTGCGGCCTTGCTACGCTAAAAACCGGGATTCGATACACGTGGTGGGCAGAGCACAAATAGCCTATTGTGTAGCTTTTTGCTTAACTTCAAACAAACACAAATCTAATTATTTAAAAGTTTGTTCAAAGGCAAAAAACAGTCACTTGTTAAAACCTAAGTTAAAAAATAACAGCGATCAGGCAGGTGGCAGCACTGTCTATGTAGGGATGGCTCGGATAGTTCATCGAATATTTTATGTCTCTTCAATAGGTCATCATAACTTTACAATACAATATAATTTTCCTTTTATAACAATATGTATGTAATGACTAAGTCACAAGTTCTGGGAATGTCTGTAAATATCATAGTAAAAAGTTTGAATTTCTTGTTCATTCTTCTGATTCTATATTTATTACATGATAACTCCAAAACCAAAACAATGGTGTCAACCAATTTTACTGAGGTGACGTAGTTTCAAATGGAGTATCCGCTTTTATAAATATTATTAATAACTAGTGGTAATTAAAAAAGCAAGAGAGAATCCTTAATAACAGTAGCACTTTAAATTCTTTTAGGCAGGATTAGAGTAAATTAGTCTACGAGACCTTGGGTGTGATCAAATACATCAATTTAAAGAGCTTAACCTCCTAAGTCTAAAACTGTAATTACATTTCAAATCGGTCAAGATATGATGGAGCTATAAGCTAAAAGTTTGTGCTTGAAATAAAATTCAGCCGTTGTGTGAGCCGCGGCTAAAAATCATAATTCTAGTGTAAACGATGCTATCATTATCCCTTGAAGTTTGCTTTCTTACAGAACTTTGGTGTTTCTTTAAAAAGCTTGAAACAGGAATTACCGGCCAATAATAGATAAACAATAAATTTTACAGTTTGAACCTCACTGTATTTAGAATTTCGTTATTAATATAACCTTCCTATGTCTATTGAAACACTGCATTGAGAAAAAAAACAAGCAAATAAGATAATAGGGATGGTATTTACATCATCCATACATAATACCGCTATTATGTAGGGATGATGTAATTGCCATCCCTACATTTATATTTTTTTTTAAGTTTTCCTTCCCTTGCACATCTACGATTTTTGTTGTTGTTGTTGTATAGACATAAAATAGGTATTATGTTTTTAAAAAAATCCAACATTGTCTTGCCTTGAATTTGATGTCGGTTTGGGACCTTACTGGCAAACCTATAAACTGAGTATATCTACTGTTGTTTGGTAATGGCGGTCACGTTGCCACTAGAACCCCCACAGGACCTTGATGGAACTCTTCTAGACGCCATAACTTAACAAAATATGTTATACTCGCTATATATTAACCTAGTGAACGTTCGAGTAATTCGATAACAACTCTATTTAGTGTGTTGTTATTTTTCTAAAAAAACAACAACAAAAAATGAGTGAGACCAAGAACACTTAGTGTTCAGTGTTATTGAAGTCAGGCCTTGTATAGTTATCATACCCACGAACTCATTCCTGCCACGGTCAAACTTTCACACGCATTTCTTGAGGGGTGGTTACGGACCATGCACGTTTTTGACAGCTCGTGTAACGTTTCGATTTTGACGTCGATAAACATTACCTTCCTTCTTCACGGTCGTCTGCCACTGAAAAATGAAGCCCAAACGGGCGAATATAAAGTAGACCATAGACCAGCTCTGTGCCTCAGGTCGAAAGCATGCAAGACGTGTGTGCTTCAGGAGCTTTAATCTGTATGATATATGGTCGCCGCCTTTTTTAACCAATCGTTTAACATAAAATAAAGCGGTCACTGGTCAAGTTGTGAAACTATTTTCAAAACCTAAATCACTGCGTGGGTGTTTTTTCAGTGTTATCTTCTTTTGAAGCTTAACCCACATCTTAATCCGTCCTTCTGTATTTTATGTTAAAAGTTTGAAAGATTAAGTAAATCTACAGTATTTATATATATAAAGATACATACTTAAGAGTGCTGATAAGTATTTAGTAACGTCTGCGAAAGCGTCCCCTATAGGGAAAATTATACATTTTAGACAGGAAGAAGATTCCGCTGTTCAGTCTATATAACTTGAAGTCTTATATTTACAATGTAATGTAATGGATTTCTAAGTTTAAAATTTTTTCCTGCTTTATCGGTTTCCTAACCAAATCGGTTTTTCTTCTCTAATATTTGGTATTCTTTACGTTAACTAGTAATTTTCCCATTATATTCTTATTATATTACAACGCATATTAGGATAGACGTCATTATTATATGCAATTATCTAAATCAGATTAGCTACCTCTATAACACATTTAGAAATATGAAATGTATTTTAAGAAAGTTACCCACAGTGCCACGCTTTGTATTGTGAACAACACCGATAGGGATGGCATGTTAACCACGTATATTCAGGATATATATATATATAGTGTATGACATTTGACATAACTTTCTTGTCACCACATCTTAGTTGTTAACAAATCGTTCGGTGCTGTTAGGCATATCGTCTACTTGATGGTCAGGGTGTTCGGGTGTGCGCAATTCACCGGTAAACGTGAGATAAGCCCTCTGCTGGCTGCCGCTCTGATAGATCATCTATTTCTGATTGCTCGAATCTAGCAAGGGTCTCTACGACAGAGGTTAGGTGGAACAAAAAAAAACAGAGTAGGGACTTTGAGTGAGCACAGCAGGCTTAGCTCGATAACCGAATGATTTATCGCCAGATGGCGGTGATTCAGCTTCGTGTAATAATTGCAAAGACCTCTTGTTAGTGTAGAGGAGTCTAGATTTGTGAAGACCTAATCTTTGTGTTTGAAAACAGTCGTGGTCAGCACTATCAACACAGCAAGTGGATAAACCAGGTCCAAAATCACTTTTGTCATCTCATCTCAATCCATTGGACCATAAACTCCCTTTTACTATCGTTTGTTTGTTCTTTTAATTACTGCTGAAGGAACTGGATTATAAATGCTCTGTCTGTATTTTTTATTTTTTTGAGAATATTGATTTTAAAAAAGCTACAACAAGAGTAAATTCTTTAGATTCTGAGAAAATTTGGAAAAAATACACATACATATATATATATATACATTTCATAGAGATTATACATGTATATTTAATATATTTCGCATACATTTTTCAATCTATTGATGTAAAGAATTCTTCGTCAGTTGATAAATTTTCGCATTCTGTCTGTACATCTATCTATATATATATATATATGCAACCTGTTATGAACCACTTTCTACATATTTTTGTTTCTCTTGCTTTTTCTCTACTTCACAGAAATGCCTCATATTATAAACCTCTTCCTTCATGTTTTTGTTTGTCTTACTTTCTGTCTACTTCACAGAAATGCCACCTGTTATAAACTATTTCTTGATGTTTTTTGTTTCATGTTTTTTGTTTGTCCTTCTTTCTGTCTACTTTACTGAAATGCCACCTGTTATAAACTATTTCTTGATGTTTTTTGTTTGTCTTCCTTTCTCTCTACTTCACAGAAATTTCACCTGTTATAAACCTCTTTCTTAATGGTTTTTTTGTTTGTCTTGCTTTCTATCTACTTCATAGAAATTCCACCTGTTATAAACCTCTTTTCTATTTTTTTTATGTTTCTCTTGCTTATTTTATCTCTACTTCACGGAAATTCCACCTGTTATAAACCTCTTTTCTATTTTTTTATGTTTCTCTTGCTTATTTTATCTCTACTTCACGGAAATGCCACCTGTTATAAACCTCTTTCTTAATGTGTTTTGTTTGTCTTTCTTTCTCTCTTGCTCACTTTTTAAAAGTCCATTTCTTTCTTCGTGTTATATTTTCTCTATCTATTTATAATATACTTGCCACGTGCTATCAACGTGTTACTTAATGTTTTCTTTAGTTTCTCTCTATACCTACTAAAGTACGATTCATTTTGTATTTTTTGTTTTCCTCTCTTTATTTATCTCTTTTCTCCTCATTCTTTCATTTCTATCTGTCTTTTCAAAAGGTTCACTTTATCGTTCTCTAGTTTGATAACTTAATAAGGAAAATTATGAATAACTCACAAAAATTGGTATTTTAGTAAGCGTATATAAAGTAGTCGCTATTTGTTTAAATAGGATTTATTATATATGTATTTGTTAAACAATAAGGCTTATTAAGTATAAAACTAGCACAGGTGTCTCTGTAAAGAATATTTTGCATTGACTTGTTTCACACTAAGTGAGAGAAAGATCTCTTAAGCCCAGCTCTGTAAAAAGCCAGAACTATACAGGCAACAAAATAATATAAACTGTCAAACCGAGAACCACCGAATTTGGAACTGCTTCATATTCACGCTATACAAAAGCGCATCAAGCGTTTTTTTTTTTTCCTTCTTCTCCAGAGTCGACACCTTTAGGTTGATTACAAGCCGTGCCAGAAGGTCGATCGGCAATCTTTATCAAACGTGGAGGTCGCGACGTGTGCCTATTATTAATGGGCTGCAAGATATGCATGAGCGCGATCCTCATTTGCAAGTTATTACAAGTGGCATCATAGCGCAGTCTGCTGGTTTCCTTCTGCCAATCCGTGTGGAAAGGCCGCCGCACCCTTGACGGCGGCTGGCGTTAAACTTCATTTTCATACCGCTCTTTTCGACGGGCATCGCGACCCTTTACGACATTTGAGCCAATTGTAAGGCTTCCCTGTTCCACCCCTTCGCTCATGTGACATGACTTTCCAGATTGTAAATATATCTTAAAAGCGACGATAAAGCCTCATACCAACCAAACATCACTATGCTGTTTGATATATTTTCTATTTTATGGAGATGCGAACATCATGTGGAATATATATGCACGAGTGTATAAGTGTGTTCACATTTTCACTCCACACACTTCCAGTTGATTTAGAAACTAATATTCTTACATTAAACAAAAAAAGAAGAAGCAGAGTATGTTGCAGTATATACAGATTTATCCTTCACGCATGCAAGAATGATGTTTGTCTGCATGAATTTAAAGAAAACGTACTCGCGTATAATCAGCATGGCGTCCAATACACTTCCCATCTTTCACGCACAACAAACGTAACGAAGTTCTTATCAGGGGGCGTTTTTTTAAGTATTCTATAATATATCATTACTGGTCCAACACAGGTTTTTAACACACAAAAATTGTTACAAAAGTACAAATACCACGAGGCCTTAGTTCTATTAAAGTTATACATGAGAGACGGGTATCTTTGAGTTATGTTTCTCTTGAAACCAGAAAAAAGCTTTGTGTTGTTCTTAAAACACAGATTTGAACGTGTCCTTAGAGATTTACCACCCCTCATTATCCACCTACTGTTAATGGTCCTTTAGTTTACGACCGGTAAAAAACCATAAAAGGAGAGACATTCTTACCACCTACCATTATCCACCGACTGTTAATGGTCCTATATTTTACAAACAGTAAAAAATACAGAGGGAGAGACATTCTTACCACCTACCGTTGGTGGTCCTTTGCTTTATGGACAACATAACTACAAAATGAGACTTTCTTACCACCTACCATTATCCCCCTACTATTAATGGTCCTTTATATTACAAACAGTAAAAAACACAGAGACTTTCTGACCACCTCGTTATGGCGGTCTTTTACTCTATGGACAACATAACATATGTACAAAAGGAAAGACTTACTTACCATCTATTGTTGGTGGTTCATTATTTAACGAACAACATAACAAAAAGTGTAAGAGAGAGATTTAATTACTTACCATTTACTATTGATGTTGTTTTAGACTTTATAGACAACATAAAAGAAGTACAAATGGAGAACGATTTCTTTCTAACAGGAAAACATGAAACTCGATCTCTACCACCTTTACCTTGTTGTAAAACAAATAAGTATTACGATCGTAAAATTATAGTAACTGATTTTATTTTCTGAGATCACACCTGATCAAAGAAGTGTATCATCTAACAACGCTTGAGTTATTAAGTTTATTTAATTGATATTTAACTTGATTAACGAGCAAACTATGTCCAAAAGAAATGGTGATCTGAAAGAGATTCTAGCTACATTCTTCATTAAAAGGTTCTTTTGTTCATAAGATAATATACCAAAGAAATAATGCAAAATGTGACATTGTATTTCATAGGAAAAGAAAAAAATCATTGCCTCAAAAGTTACAGCAGTGTGTGATAATGCATTGCCCTTGAAAACAATGGGAACGTAAGGGTCAACACAGTATATGGCTGCGTGATTGGACGGAAGTTATGTAAAACTTAAACCTTATAACGACGTGTGCCAACTGTATCGCCTAGAAGACATTAGTACCTTACGAACTGTAAGAGTGTATAACGTAATAATATACTGGGATGTATTAAAATTTCCTACATGATAATTGCGTTAACCAGAAGACATCAAGTCCTTAGAACAGTAACAGTGTGTAACGTAATAATATACTGGAATGTATTGAAACTTCCTACATGATAATTGCGTTAACCAGAAGACATCAAGACCTTACGAACTGTAAGAGTGTATAACGAAATAATATACTGGAATGTATTGAAACTGCCTACATGATAATTGCGTTAACCAGAAGATATTAAGTCCTTAGAACTGTAACAGTGTGTAACGTAATAATATACTGGAATGTATTGAAACTTCCTACATGATAATTGCGTTAACCAGAAGACATCAAGTCCTTAGAACAGTAACAGTGTGTAACGTAATAATATACTGGAATGTATTGAAACTGCCTACATGATAATTGCGTTAACCAGAAGACATCAAGACCTTACGAACTGTAAGAGTGTATAACGTAATAATATACTGGAATGTATTGAAACTTCCTACATGATAATTGCGTTAACCAGAAGATATCAAGACCTTACGAACTGTAAGAGTGTATAACGCAATAATATACTGGAATGTATTGAAATTTCCTACATGATAATTGCGTTAACCAGAAGACATCATAATAATAAGAGTAACGTTAAAATATTATATTATTTATCATATATTTCATTACATTATTTACAGTTCAAAAGGCTCGTTTCTTTGTTTTAGTACAAAGCTAAACATTGGGCCATCAGTGTTTTGTCCACCACAAGGAATCGAACCCTGAATGTCGGCGTTATAAGTCCGTAAACTTACTGCTGACCCACAAGGAAACACTTCAAAATGAACAAGAAACTAAAATCTAATATGTGCATGCGATGATATGACTTGAGAAAATGTAAATGTGTTTTATAATATTCTTCAGTTGAAAATACCACAGAACTAGAGGAAAATAACGACAGCACAATTCAATTAGAACTAGTTAAGTGAACACACGTTAGGGTAAGCAGTTAAAAGAACAGTGCAGTAAATCACTACCACGTCCATAAAATAGATGCTCTTTTATCTTAACTAACATCGACCTCACAGTAGAGATCCAGATTTACAATAATGTCTGTTTTTTCCTCACCATGCATTTTTGTACTTTTTTGTCATTTAATTTGTAGAGTTTCCTTGTTCAGAAAGCATGAAAGTCTGAAACAAAGGTTTCATTGTTTTGCCTCTTGCTGTACTAGAGGTGGCCTACAGAGCACTATATGAAATGAGAAACGCCTCCGGGGATTCTGTCTGTTTGACGGGAAGAACACGCAGGAAAGCCCATACTGCATGCAGATGCCTGACCAACCATCCTTCCGATGGGCAAGCACTTGCTCAGAGGGAGGCATAGCATAAATGAAAATGGATTTGAGTTTGTGGTCTGGCGTGGAAAATTACTTCAATGTCTAGCCGGCTTGTTGGTTTATGAAGGAAGAGAGGGAGAACGGAAAAAGGGACGACAGGGAGATATGTAGTGAATAGGAAGTGTTCCGGCAACGCAGCCTTACACCCCCGTCATTAGTCGGGAAAAAAAGGCGTTCCATTCTCCTCGGCTAAAAGAGATTCACAAAAAAGCGGAAGAAAAACAAAAAGTTATACGTGGAGTGCTGTGACATTCTTCCATTATCACCGTTCACAGTAGTGCCTAATATGTAATGTTGATTCATGAATCTGCCTGAAGCTGTTGCCACGGGTAACGAGTGAAAAAGACATTGAACGAAAGAATTTAGCCTTTTTTTTTTTCAGTTTGTATGTAAATATGTGTATATGCATTATTTGATCTTTTTTTTTTCTTCAGAAACCTCCTAAAACGTGATATAAAAAAAATTAGAAAAATAACCTATTTATTTGTCAGTTTATCAAATTGGACAAAAGGGATTTCGCGACCCAAAATATATGTAAGATGAAAATGCTAATAAATTAAGGGTTAGTTAGAAGAAGACAAAAATATATAATATACTGTTGTATCCACCGCGGGAATCTAATCTCGGATTTTAGTTGTAAGTCCGTAAACTTATGTCTGTCACACCGGGAGAACAAAATAGTTTAAAATAATAAAAATTCATTAACTGGACGATAACATTTCCATGATTGAATAAATGTATTTCATCTATAACTTCCTCAGCTCTTAATTCACTTATTAAAACAAAGTAGCCTAACCTGAAAACCATATCCATTTTTTTTCTGACGATTTTAAACTCTAATGAAATATCATCCTGTCCCTCCCATTTCCACTGAAATTACTAGCTCTGTATTATTTCATATCTCACATGACCACCGAGACAGTTCACTAGTTAATTAGTCCTAAGACGAGCCTGTGTTGATGTGTTGTTTACAGATTACCTTATCAAATGATCTCGTCCCAATTATTCGGTCACGCTATTGATTGCGATATTGTGAACTGTATTACTTAACTTGTAATCATCTCCTATCACGCTAATACAGTGTTATTTGGCATTCAAAATCGGCTCACCGAGAGAAACATTATTCAACTTTTTAATTATTTGCTTCTTTCTAAATGGGAACTCTTTATTTCTTCGTTTTTTTTTTTATTGAACCGGTAATGGCCTATATTACAGAGACAGCTTGGTGAATAAACTAATTAAGGTCAAAAAACACTAGTTAAATAATGTGCTAATGATACTGCTTAGTATCTGAGAGAAAAGAAAATTGCTTGGGTGGAAGTATAATTCTTTGATGAATGCAATTAAACGATGTGACATATTGCGGTTAATACTAGTCGTTAAACAACCGTTTAGAAAAACCAGAAAGAGGTGATTTGTTATACATGTTGAAACCGACACAGACAACTATCACATTAACACATGACTGCTATACATGGTGAAACGTAGAAGAAAAAAACACACCATTTACAGGAAATCAACATGTCTGTGATACGTGTTGAAACCGACACAGACAACTATCACGTTAACAGGAGCGACACATGACTGCTATACATGGTGAAACGTAGAAGAAAAAAACACACCATTTACAGGAAATCAACATGTCTGTGATACATGTTGAAACCGACACAGACAACTATCATGTTAACAGGAGCGACACATGACTGCTATACATAGTGAAACGCAGAA
>NW_013669705.1:41994-70655 GCF_000517525.1 Limulus polyphemus
ATACTCACTCTCTACTGACTTACAGTGGTGTATGTCAGCACCCACGTTGTCTGGTGGTGTCTTGTGGACTGGTCTAATCCAGAATACTCACTCTCTACTGACTTACAGTGGTGTATGTCAGCACCCACGTTGTCTGGTGGTGTCTTGTGGACTGGTCTAATCCAGAATACTCACTCTCTACTGACTTACAGTGGTGTATGTCATAACCCACGTTGTCTGATGGTCGTCTTGTGGACTGGTCTAATCCAGAATCCTTACTATCTGATGGCTTATAGTGGTGTATTTCAGCACCCACGTTGTCTGGTGGTGTCTTGTGGACTGGTCTAATCCAGAATACTCACTCTCTACTGACTTACAGTGGTGTATGTCAGCACCCACGTTGTCTGGTGGTGTCTAGTTGACTGGTGTATTCCATAATCCTTAATCTCTGATGGCTTACAGTGGTGTATTTTAGCACCCACATTGTCTGATGGTGTCTTGTGGACTGGTCTAATCCAGAATCCTTACTCTCTATTGACTTACAGTGATGTATTTCAGCACCCACATTGTCTGATGGCGTCTTGTGGACTGGTCTAATCCATAATCCTTATTAGACAATGTGGGTGCTGACATACACCACTGTAAGTCAGTAGAGAGTAAGGATTCTGGATTACACCAGTCCACTAGACACCATCAGACAATGTGGGTGCTGACATACACCACTGTAAGTCTGTAGAGAGTAAGTATTCTGGATTAGACCAGTCCACAAGACACCATCAGACAATGTGGGTGCTGACATACACCACTGTAAGCCATCAGATGTGCTTCTGGTATGGGCCTCCTAATAACTGTGCTTCTGGTATGGGCCTTATAATAAACTCGTATACTGTGTTTGTGGTATGGGCCTCCAAATAAACTTGTATACTGTGCTTCTGGTATGGGCATACACCACTGTAAGTCATCAGAGATTAAGGATTATGGAATACACCAGTCAACTAGACACCACCAGACAACGTGGGTGCTGAAATACATTACTGTAAGTCAGTAGAGAGTAAGGATTCTGGATTAGACCAGTCAACTAGACACCACCCCTCCTAATAAACTCGTATACTGTGCTTCTGGTATGGGCCTTATAATAAACTCGTATACTGTGCTTCTGGTATGGGCCTTAGAGTTATTCAACAATATATTGATCTTTAGAGTTATTCAACAATGTATTGATCTTTAGAGTTATTCAACAATATATTGATCTTTAGAGTTATTCAACAATGTATTGATCATAACAATGTTTCCTTTTATCACTAAACAATCTTTTTCTTCTTTAAACGTAACGAATAAGGCCTGGAATGACCTGGTGGTTAGGACGCTTGACTCGCAATTTGTAGGTCATGGGTTCAAATCCCCTCACCGAACGTGCTTTTCCTTTCTGCCGTGGGGGACGTTATTATGTGACGGTATATCCCACTTTTCGTTAATAAAAAGTAGCCCAAGAATTGGCTGTGGGTGTTGTTGACTGCCTGCCTTCCCTCTAGTCTATTACTTCAAAATTACGGACGGCTAGTGCAGATGGCCCTCGGTTAGCTTTGCGCGAAATTCAACAAAAAACAAAAGATGACGATTGTGATGGAAAACCACTTTGACCATTGACTATACTAAAGTTTTTTATTAAGTTTATCATAAATCCATCAAACATTTCAAACCAGAAAAGTTTTCTCTAGGCCTAATTGTTAATAACTTGTGACCAAAGCATAAAATATAAATTATAGTGTACTCTCCTGTTGCTCTCGTTCATGGGTACTTGGAATAAATCAAAACTAACAATTAATGTAATAAATAATGCATCTAATTTAATATACTCGTCTAACAACTAGGAGTATGCTTCGAAAATAAACGAAAGCTTTTAATTCAATATACTAGTTTATAAATTGGATACCCTCGCTGTCTTAGATATTCTTCTTTTATTGGTTTTTAGTCGATACAAACCAAAAACATGTAGGCCTAAGTAGCTTCAAACCTGGTTAGCATAGACAATCAGCGACTGATCTCATGATAAATAAATGATCTACAAACTGTTTTCCTTACATATAAATAATTCATTATTCCTACCATTCAGGCGTAATATTAGGAATGATGTATTATTCTTTAAAGTTTTTTTTTTTTTTTTTTGGGAGGGGTATTAATTAATTTGTTTCTAATAATACTCATTCTTCTAAAATTATTTTCCTTTTGAACCAGTGTTTCATTTTCTTATTATATTATGTATTATTTCTATCCTCCCCCCCCCCATCCTGATGGCTCAGCTGTAAGTCAGTGGGCTTATAATGCTAAAAAATCGGGTTTTGATACCCGAGGTGAGCGTAGCACAAATAGCCCATTGTGTATCTTTATGCTTTCCAACAGGACAAATAAAAGGAAACAAAAGTATTTCTAATTATGTAGTAGCGTTTTCCTCGTAAATCATTGTTATGTAGAATCCGTAATTTTTCAAGACGTTCTAATGATGTTTAACTTGTCTGGTGAATACAAAATGATAAACCTGAATATGTTTCGTTCCTTTTTACATGTTGTCACTTAACATAAATTGGTAGCTTTGAACTCATTTCATTTTCTTGTTGAAACTAAAGAAGTTTTTCACAAGGACGGAGATTTATTCAGAAGTACATAGTCTAGTTGTTTCGGTAGAAAACTGTGGATGTGTCACGTCATTTTAAAGTAATGTAAGCTTGTTTGTTGTTAAGCACAAAGCTACACAATTGCTCTGCACCTCAAGTATCGAAACCTGAGTTTTAGCGTCATAAGTCCAAGAACTTGCCGGTGAACCACTGGGGACTTGGGAGCAAGTAGTTTAAGGAACCGTTAACACGGTTAGTAGCCAATACGATTATATAATTCTGATTATTAATTAGTAGTTTTGTATGGATACTAATTAATAATTAGTCTTATCCTAAGTTTTGGCTGCTAATCTAATGTCATCTTCAGGGATGTCCTGAGAGGAACTATTTCTGTGTTGGTAGTGGCTGGGATTCGACCCTGGGTCTTCTGTCATTGAAGTTTGGTGGGTTATACACTCAACCGTGGACTTCCCGATTTAGAATTTGAGTGAGTGTGTTATTTTTATGTTTCTCGTGTGTGGTTCATTCATATTCTGTCATCTTAGTATGCTCCCAGGGGCACAGCGCTATCTGCGGACTTACAAAACTAGAAACCGAGCTTCGATACCCGTGGTGAGCAGAGCACAGATAGCACATTGTATACCTTTCTGCTTAACTTCAAACAACAACAATGATTTAGTATCATTCCAGTTGTTTCTCCAATAAACTGGAGTTACAGGAGGACGTCGGAAATGATGTTTTCCTCTCCATTGGCGAAGAAAACCACCATTTAAAAAATACAGCCCTTGTGAATGCAGATTCCAATATATTGGAGAAACAAAACACCAACAAAAGATAGAATTGAGGAACATAATAGATATACAAGACCAGATAATACTGGTCTATCTACAATAGTCCAGAGAATACAATAAATAGTAATAATGATAAAATAATGGAATATCAACCACACATGAGAAAAATAAAGTTATAACAAGTCTTCTACATCCACTTAACCGAAAATACAATCAATAAACCTAGTTTATCTAATAGTTTATTCAAGTTGAGTGGACAATGCATCAGATTTCCATCAAGAAGACCCAGGATTGAATCTCAGTCATTATCAACACAGAAATAATCCTTCTTAGGATCTCAACTACTACGGTAATATATTAGCAGCGAAACACAGGATAAAATTAGTTATAAATTATGTACTTAAATACTTAAAATTTCTACGAATTAATAATTAGCTACTACCCATAAAAACGATTGCTATGACAACGATTCATACCCGATTGCCCATAACTAAGTACTAAAAAAGTTAGCTGCTTCAGCTGTAATATTCGCTTGTTAATGTTAATCTAGGCTTATACTTCAAGCCATAACCCAGAAAATTAATCTGATATAAATTTTTCTGGTCTTGTGGAAACTTTCTCGGTGAAAATTTCCCATTTCCAGTCTACATCCGCTATTTTTCAACTCCAAGTCAGTTTCTCTTCACATCCATATCTGACCATTATAAAACCAAATGTCTATAAACAAGTTAGGTTACCATAAATACATTACGTCCATTATTCTTAGGCCTAATGAATACGTAATACATTGAAGAGGTTTATTATTTCCGATTTGCCATTACGTCCATTATTCTTAGGCCTAATGAATACGTAATACATTGAAGAAGTTTATTTTTTCCGATTTGCAATATTCAAATGTCACAACTAATTACCACTTTCATATGCATATCTTTATGAAGATACGTTTTGTTTACATATCTTATAAGTAAATTAAACATTTCTCCGAAGATTTGCACTGGGCAAATAACATCGTCAGAAAACTAACAAATAAAAATTATTTACGGTGCTAGATGGTAGTAAAGATCGTAGTGCACGTGTTGATTGAGTTGATATAGAAACATGTGTTATAAGATCATGCCAATCCAAAAATAAATTATAGTTATACATTTATATCATAGATACGAATATAATATGATAATCTGAGCAGCTCAGTGACTAAAGTCCTTTCAAAAGCTACGTCATTGCGCTGTTCATCCGAATTAGCCCAAAGTGAAGGCGTAGGCCTATTCGAGTTGTTGAACTAATATCACATTTCGTTGCCATGGCAATGTTATCGGAAAGAGTTACTCGAATAATTCTAGTTAGGGATTTTAAAATGTAGAAATAACTTTGTTTGGGTTCACAAAGATATCACGTAATTTATTTTTTACATCAAGATTACACTGAACAGCGATGTTTAAAGTAGTGTATAATTTCTAGATTTTCTATGGGACCCTTTGACTCTGCCGAAGTAAAATCCAATATGGCCATATAAATCTAAGTTCGTGGTATAGGACTTATACTTATAGAAGTTACTACGTTCGTGATAAGTTTACATTTACAACATAACACTTTCTTTTAACTTTATAACGAAAAACAACATACCAGTAACGACCTCTACATTTTTGCATTATATACGGGAATTACTTACAAGAAAAAAAAATATTTGATTGAATATGAGATGCTTACGTAAAACGTATAGAATTGATAGTGAAAGACTATAAACCTATGTACATACGTTACTCGGGGGTAAACTGTAGATCACTCTGACAACCAGAGTATAAAATTCTACATTAATTAATGGGTATTCACTAAACAAGTGTAGTTCCAATTCAGCTAGTGATCACAACAAACTGTTAAACAAATCCATTTAGCCAGATTCATTGGTTTAATATAATGATTTGTTCTAATTAGATGAGATGAATGGATATCAAATATATGTTTTGAAAATCAAACTGAAATATGATATGTGCTTCTGGTATGGGCCTTATAATAAACTCGTATATTAGAGTTATTCAACAATATATTGATCTTTAGAGTTATTCAACAATGTATTGATCTTTAGA
The DNA here is from genome assembly GCF_000517525.1 of Limulus polyphemus. Classification (NCBI taxonomy): domain Eukaryota; kingdom Metazoa; phylum Arthropoda; class Merostomata; order Xiphosura; family Limulidae; genus Limulus; species Limulus polyphemus. Next base: position 47,461 of record NW_013669705.1, read on the forward strand.
GTTATTCAACAATATATTGATACTAGCGTTCTTAGTTAATAATGATTTGCTTTTAAAAGTGTCTCTTTTTTTTATCAGTGAATAATGTATTTTTCATCACGGCGTGACGTATCTTAATATATCTGTTGTCATTGTTTTGTTAGTGTAATGTTACAGTATGAGATATCTGCACTACGTCCGCCTAGCGGAATCGAATCTCAACTTTTAGAGTTGTAAGTCTGTAAGCTTACCGCTGACCAACCGAGGGGGGTAATAAATCATGTATTTATCTTACGTATCTTGGTTTCTTAATAACGTACTGTGTTTAACAATACCTCGTTTTACAATGAAGTATCTTATTATACCAGTTCTTATATTCTTCCCATCAGTGTTTCATCAACAAATAGAGCGCTGTTAGTTTTTTTTTTTTTTTGGTTTATCGAGGAGCAATATAATAATATATATATATATATATAATAATATATATATATTCACATTAAGTGTCTCTTTTTCTCAATCAAGAATATATTGTTGTTAATACTTTTAACAAATATTTCCCCTTTTTCTTAATGAACAATGTATTGATCTTTAGAGTTATTCAACAATATATTGATCTTTAGAGTTATTCAACAATATATTGATCTTTCAGATTAACATAGCGCACGCTTAAAAGTGACAACCATTTATTTAACACAATAGGTAGTTAAAAAAAACACCTTTAAAATCTCAATAGATATATTATTAGAAAGACAATAAAATGGTAACGAATTTCTTTATAAGTAAATCGACATTACTGTTATATTTAAAATAGCGATTTCTACAGATTAATATAGCGCACGCTTAAAAGTTACAACCGTTTATTTAACACAATAGGTGTTAAAAAAACACCTTTAAAATCTCAATAGATATATTATTAGAAAGACAATAAACTGGTCATGAATCGACATTACTGTTATATTTAAAATAGCGATTTCTACAGATTAACTTGTAGTACACGGATTACTGTGGAATAGTCAATTATATAGAACATGTAGTCCATGAACTACCATGGAAGAGTCATTTATATAGAACTTGTAGTACACGAACTACCGTCAAAGAGTCAGTTATATAGAAGGGTTTATAAGAAATAAAGATATGTGTTCATAAGTACTTCTCGTGAACGTATATTAACACACAATTTAAGTTATTTGTGCATGAACATTTGGTTTGTAAAATCTCGTTATTTGATAATTGGAATAATTCAATATTTTGTCTAGAAGAAAAAAAAACGTAACGGAGATGACTTTTAATCACTAGCTTTGCTGTGTTTGTTTGTTTTTTGGCAGGAAAAGATTTCTGCCTCCAGAAAAGTTATCTCGCTCAGAATTTTGAGTGCAGTAATAAATATGTGTGAATATCCTGCATGGGGGTTTGTAAGTATTATGTGTTAAATTGCTTCGGTGTTAATACTTTACGCGTCAAACCTGAGTCTTCTCTACATACTACTTTGGCAGGTAGAAGGATACGCATGCAACTGTTAATCCTAAAACAAATTAGGAGGCTGTGCTGATTGTAGACTACTATAAATAATGGCAGCAGGATTGCTGACACATAATAAATAACCAGAAAAGTAACTTAGCTAACATGTCTCGGTTCTTCAGAAGTTCAGGTGTATTCGTTTGTTAAATTTTCTCTGTATCTGTCTGGAAATGACATAAATATCTGGGCCAAAGTGAAAAAACAAAACAAAACAAAACATTATTCAAATAAGTTTTCTTCTTATTAATAAAATCAAATCATTACAACTGTTGTTTGCGCATAAGACCAGAAAATAATTGTGTGAAGTGAGTTATTTCTGTATTAATTGTTCGAACCAATCAACTAAGATCATATACTTTGTGGGCGGAGCTACTTCTTTAAGTATTGATAACTTTACAATATATAATTCATTGCTAACGGCCAATAGAAAAGTAGTAACTATAGAAACTGCTTTCATTCATTGGACAAGTAATGTAGACGTATGCTTTAATCATTTCTACGTTATCTTACTATTACAAACCATGATGAGTTATATGTTCGTTTGTTAGTTCGTAATTAAGCACAATGCTACACAATGGGCTATCTGTGCTCTGCCCACCACGGGTATCGAAACCCGGATTCTACCGTTGTAAGTCCGCAGATGTACCACTGGGGGTCGTTTGTTTTGAGTGTTTCTAATGTATTTATCTCACTTTCGTTATTAGCAGGTTTCCCATTTCTCAAGTGTGTGAATAGTCTTTAGAGGTTTTATTGAAAATTTTATGTCATATTAACATGTTTTTGTTTTTATTCTATCCAATCAGTTATATTTGTTATCTCTTGGAATGTGTCATTTCATCCAATTTGAAAATAAAACTCAAATTTATCATGTCATGTGATAATAAAGTTTGCGTTATTAAATATTTTCGTATATCTAGTTGTTAGCGTGTCGGGCTACGAATCAGAAGGTCCGAGGTACGAATCGTAATGCAGCTGAACACACTTCGCACTTTCGGTTGTAGACGCATTATAGTAGTAACAATTAATCCCATTATACAACTAGAAGAGCCGAAGAAAGCGGATGTGGCGGTGGGTGCTGCTGACTATCGGCCCCCGATATAATTCAAACTTAAGTGATTTGATTATTTAACCCATATGTGTCCATAAAGGTGACTTGAAGGTTCAAAATATGACTTCGGAAGTAATGTTTTATGATTAACGTTGAACAAGCATGAATAGTTTTTACATCAAATTTATCATGTGAACAACCTAGAGTAGAAACGTCTGACAGTCAACAAGAACACCGCTTTAAAGCTAGGTACTGAATAAACATTTCACTAACAGTAAATACGGGCGTAAAGCCGCTTTGTGAAATATTGTAGAGGTTTTCAATGTTTGGATCGCGGTCTTCCTTCTGGAGATCCGTACTGTATATATTTATAAACCTTGAATCTGAGAAGTTAAGAACTCGGTTATTGTAGTAGCTTATGGAAGTGTACAAGATCTAAACTCTCCGTTATGTAGTGATGAGTTAAAGTGCAGTAGAGTGATCAGTTTATTGCGTGGTCTGCTCAGATCAAAAAACATCAGATGGTTCACTGATCAAGAAAGATTCAGAACTACTGGAATATGGATGTCCCAGCACATTAGAAACATCGGAATATGGACTTTAGAGCTTATTAGAACCGCTAGAATAGGGACTTCAGAGTGCATTATAATAACTGTAATATGGACTTTACAGCATATTAGAGCCAAGGGAATATGGACTTCTCCATACATTAGAATTACTGGAATATAAGCGTCACAGTGCATTAATTGATATTCTCATGATATTCTTCTATTTATCATAGTACACATTACCCAGTTATACAAATAACACTTTGAATTATAGGTGTTATTAGACAACGACATGAGAATCAACCAATAATCAAACAGGATGTCGATTACTGAGCTAACACTCCCAACACATGTTCAGCATGAAGCTGTCATGTCCTTGGCCGTTTCACCACAGAAGAAACATGCGTCCAAGACGTGTGTAAAATGCTAAATTTATTAAATCCGCCGAGGCCACATATTCATAGCTTCTACACAAACTTTTTTGACCTATATATTCAAACAAAGTGTGGTAAATAATTTGCATATTTTCGACGTTTCCAAGACTCAAATATATGTCAAGAACAATAATTCGAGTAAGTGGTTTCTGACAGTTTTCTTAATTACGCGTGTTTTATAGTCCACATAGTTCAATATGATTTGATAAATTCATTTCGTTAATTCACAGGTGATTCAGATGTAACCACTCATCCACCAAAGCTTGTTAGCAGCCAAACTAATACCCGGCCAGTTGCTTATGTTTTTATCTTTCTATACATGAGAGCTAAAATTGAAACAGATTCTGTCCCTATCTCTTATTAACGGTTGTTGTTCCTTGTAAAGTCCTTAGAGAATGTGGCCTGCAAAAAAATGTGGTAATTTTTGATCTCGAAATCTTTAGTAGCCCATATTTTATGGTAATTTAAAGATTTAAAAATATCCTGTGAGTGGTTGACTAATAATAACTTTTCTGCTCACCATTGGCCACTAAACTGAAAGGTTTTGATTATTTATCTCACTAGATGGCAGCACGATGCAGCCATTTCTGATATACTATCGGTATTCCCTTTGACAGGAGTTTACGTCGGCTGTGATTGGTTTATTGTAATGGTCATCTTTATATCTGTTTAAAGGTCATCTCATCGTTCCACAACTAAAATATCATGTTTACTAGAATGGTCCATTTTTGTAAATAACCTACAATTAAGTGTGAAATTATATATGATCTTACTGTGTAGACGCCATCCTGAAAGGCTTAGTTGCGAGGTGGCGACACACCTCGTTGACGCTAAATGAAAGGGTAGGAAATGTGCCAGAGTAGTTGAAAACAACGGTATTTAGTAACATATAACACTCAAGGTTATATAAACGCACCCTTTGTCCCTAAGGCTAAAATACTGGATGTAATGAGTACACGATAACGATGGAATGTTTCTTCCCTATATATTATATTTACAGAACACACACGGAGTGAACCTTTTTTTTTCTTTTCTTTTTGTTTTTCACTACTGCTTCTTGTATTGTCTGATGTTGTTTTTTTCAGAGGTTAATTATGGTTTTCAAAGCTGGACAATGTTTTGTATTGGAATCATGTTTTGATGAGAAGAGTATTTTAGAAATATTTTAATATGACGTTAGTTGGTATCTAGGAATTTTTAGAATTTAAGAAACATGTATAAAACCTTACAAGAAGATTGTTCGTTTGGAGGGAGTATACAAAGTTATACACGTTTTGATTTGTCTGTTTGAACAAAGCTGCCCAATGGGTTACCTGTGCTCTGTCTAACGCAGATATCGAAACCCGATTTTTCGCATTATAAGTCATAAAACTTTACGGCTGAGCCACCAGGAGAGAAATATTTTGTAAAAGGACTGAACAAGGTTTATTTGTGAGAACTTCGAATGTGGTCAAGATAGCGAGTGTTCATTATTTATTTATTTATTATTGGTTTCTTTGTTTTTTATTTCGCGCACAGATACGCAAAAGCAATCTGTGCTAGCCGTCCCTAAAGTAGCAATGATAGACTAGAAGGAAAGCAGCTGGTGAACACCACCCACCGCCAACTCTTGGGCTATTTTTTTACCAGTGAATAGTGGGATTGACCGATATATTATAACACCCCACGGCTGAAGGGGTGAACATGTTCGGTGAACGGGGATTCGAATCCGCGACCCCCAAGTCGAGTACCTAACCACTAGGCCCACTTTATTTAGTAGTCTTGGGTTTCTTTAAACCTTTGATTATCAATTTAATATGTCTACAATTTTTGCAAAAGGTCACATTGTTTACTAAAATGGGTATATTCTGGTTTCTAGGAGTTAGATAAGATGTGTTTGATATCTTTGTAACGGGAACCTAGTGGTTTAGTGCAAATCAATTATAACCAAAGCATTGTGTTCCAAATAATCGTACCTGTACAATTATTAATTTTGGAGAAATTGTCCACCCTGCACGATGCTTATTTGATTATTATTATTATTTGTCGGTCATCTTTAACGAAAAACACAAAATTCAATTTCATACTGTGATTTCGACTTGTATAATCATTACGTTTGAAAACTGAGTTTTTCCACCCTGCACTATCATTAAATTCTTGATATTTTCCCACCCTGCACTATTATCAAGTTCTTGATTGTTTGTTTGTAATTAAAAACAAAGCTACACAATGGGCTATCTGTGCTCTGCCTACCACGGGTCTCGAAACCCGGTTTGTAGCGTTGTAAGTCCGCAGACATACCGCTGTGCCACCGGGAGGCAAATTCTTAATATTTTTCCCCTGCACTATTATTAAGTTCTTGATATCCCTACGCCCTGCACTATTATTGAATTCTTGATATTTTCCCCCGTTCACTATTATTATTAAATTCTTGATATCCCTACGTCCTGCACTATTATTAAATTCTTGATATTTTCCCCCGTTCACTATTATTAAATGCTTGATATTTTCCCCTTGCACTATTATTAAATTCTTGATATTTCCCCCGTTCGCTATTATTATTAAATTCTTGATATCCCTACGTCCTGCACTATTATTAAATTCTTCATATTTTCCCCCGTGCACTATTGTTAAATTCTTCATATTTTCCCCGTTCACTATTATTATTGAATTCTTGATATCCCTACGTCCTGCACTATTGTTAAATTCTTGATATTTTCCCCCGCTCACTATTATTATTAAATTCTTGATATCCCTACGTCCTGCACTATTATTAAATTCTTCATATTTTATCCCCTTGCAGTATTATTCTCAACACCAGAGTAGTTGTTCCTACATATGAAGTTGGAATGGGTTACGTTTTACATCGCAAGATTCAGACTTCGATAACACAGAGTAGTAAATAAAACAACATTCTGTTTGTTTGTTTTAGAGCAAGATCACACTGGATTATATGCTGTGTTCACTGGAGGAATTGAACCCCGGATTTCAGCGTTAAATTGCCGTACAACATTCTGAAGCTCATGTTGTGATACCTTGCAAATGTTTCAAAAAGTGATAGTTTTTTGTTAAGAAAACTGTTTAAAATAAAAATGTTTTATCTGTTTAACGAGATTAAAAGGCAATATTTATGATGATCTGATAACCCGAAAACAGTTATCAATCCTCACATCTCGCCTTTGTAAGTACCTCAAAATTTGCTTCTGTTTTAATAATCGTAAGTCTGGTAATTTCATTTGCTTTTTTTTAAAATTGTTATCTTTTAAAGAGACCTCCCTACCTCATGCACGTGGAGTAATACATTTTTTTGAGTTTTTTACTTTTCTAAGAATCCAAGCAACAGGTGTGTTAAGCCCACTATAGCATCTTAACAGGAGCGGGAGGGAGGGAAGTGGGGGGCATATACTAAATCGTTGAGCTGGACAGAGTGTTTGGAAGCGTTGAAGTGAAACGGAAATCGGAATGACACTTGTGATGTAAGACACCAACGTTCGCGCGTGATATACCTCTGACGTTGAGGCACGAGCAAGGGTCGTCGAAGTGAGCTGATCCGGCTTGTCTCTGCCGTGGGCTGGGGACAGGATGTAAAGAGCTCTTCTGAGCAACCGGGCGGATATTTCAGCTTCTCATGGGGTTTGTCACAAAGCGAACCTCTGTTATCACGTCGCTATTGTCGGGGGTCTGAGCCAATAAGCGGGAGCTTTTACAGTACTGTGGGGCTGCGGTTTACCGCGTTTAGAAGGCTCTTGTATCTAACAATACCTAGTGATTTGAAGAGGCTTTTAGTAGAGTTGGAACTGTAGGTTAGAACTGTAGCGGTGCGGTGAAGAGCTTGGTAAGCCTCAAAAGTACCTTGTGAATCACACTCAAACTACCAAGTGACACACACTACTCATATATTCCATGTTATTAGCTTGGAAATGTACGATCAACCAACAGCGTTCACCGCTTTTAGGAGCCACTTAACAACTACAGGGATGCTTCTATTAAAACGGTTATCATTATCAACAGATGGGTCGAAAACACGAGTCTACCTACGATGTGTGTGTCGTGGAAAAGAGTTCTTTAATGAATGAATGTGTACAGATATTGCTTTCAAGAACTTTATAAAGTTCTGGCCAACTAAAATTAAAGTTAAGAAAGGCTTAGATCTTCGTAAAACTGCCTTAGAAAGTTTAAGGATATTAAACTTTCAGAGCGTTACTTTAAATTACTTATATATCTAAGTTACGAACTCAAGAAAAAAAATCACCTATTGTGTTAAATAAACGGTTGTCACTTTTAAGCGTGCGCTATGTTCTATATAATTGACTCTTCCAGCGCCAAAAATATGAATATATATATAGGATTACCAAAAGTGTATATAAAGAAAAGGACAAACCGTGCAACAAATGTATTTATAGAGAATGAGATAAAGTATATTTAAAGAGAACAAACCGTGCTACAAATATTATTTTATAGGAAGACCAGAGATGGATATAAAGAGAACAAACCGTGCACGAAACATGAATATATAGGATGACCAAAAGTAGATATAAACAGAAGGGCAACAAACGTAATTATATAGAAAGACCAAAAGTAGATATAAACAGAAGAGCAACAAACGTAATTATATAGAAAGACCAAAAGTGGATATAAAGAACAATTAAACCGTGCAAGAAATATCATTATAGAGGATGATCTAAAGTAAATAAAAACATAAGAGCAAACTGTGGAAGAAATGTGATTATATAGGAAGACCAAAAGAGGATATACACAGAAAACAAACCGTGCACAAAACATGAATATATGGGATGACCAAAAGTAGATATAAAGAGATGAACAAACCGTGCAACAAATATGATTGTATATTGGAGGACTGTCAGATATGAAAGACTGTTTAGTGTAAGTAATATTAATTTATTTATTTTATGAGTGAATATTTTATGACTGGTTAGTTTTACATATATAACAAGATAGTTAAAAGCAATTATTTTAAAGGCGATAGTTATGACAAGTTTGGTTATGTAACTCGGTAAGAATCATACGTTGTGTTTATAATTTATTGATGTCGAGGCTATCGAACGTCGCGTGCAGTCCATTTATGTCGAGGATATGCATATTTCTAGAAGACCTAAGTGATATACGTATAAATAGCGGCAAGCGGACGAAAAAAGCAGCAGAAGCAAATAAAGTAAAGTGACGGGAAAGAGAAGTTCGGTGAGAGAAAAATTAAACACAAAGTTTAATTGTGGTGGGAGTGAAAGGCCTAACAGTTGATATGTTAGAGTGAGATTAACAATTTCCTAAGAGATAAAGATAATACGTTGTCTCGTTAAAAGGTGTTCTAAAGTAATTGAAACAGCCTGATTGGACTTTGACAAAAGGCAGACGATTCTTGGAAATACGAAAAAGGAGCAGACGATTTTTGAAGTACACCATACAACCACGTTAACTCAACGACAACGTAAATGAACTATACACGGATAGTCTGGCGATAGAAATACAGAAAAATAGTCCGGCTTGTCAGCTGAATTCTAAAGCAATTGAATAGGCCAAAGTGAACTTTTGACAACAAGAAGAGAAGTATATAGTGTTTAAAATGCAACTATGATCTCCATAGTGTAAAGAAATGTTTTATATACGTTTACTTTCTTTCAAATATATATATATATCTATTATTTTAAAAACAAGTGGAGTGAATGCTGGTCATTTGTTTTTTAATTTATCGCCAACAAGTCACAGACACCTACTGTAGAAGAATCCTTAGCCAAACACACCCATATACTTACTTTTATATATACTACGAAAAAAAGTAAGTAGCCTTTGACAAAAAACAAAAGTGGATATAAAGACAAGAACAAACCGTGCACGAAACATGAATATGTAAGATGACCTATAATACACAAAAAGAGAAGAACAAACCATGCAAGAAATGTAATTATATAGGATGATATAAAGTATGTATAAATAGAACAAACCGTGTAAAAAATATGATTATATAGGACAACCAAAAGTAGATATAAAGATAAGAATAAAGCGTGTCAGAAACATGATTACATAGGATAATCTAAAGTAGAAAAGCGATTAAGGTAAGATTATCATCAAGTTTAAAAAATGCTAACAAACAAGGCTTTTGTACGTTCCTTTTAATTACATGTTGACAATATACAGAACTGATTCAGGGCAATTAAACCTTGTAACCTAATAAGATAGCAGAACTTAAATGTCATCTTTTTTTGTTCTTTTCTATTTATTGCTTTCTGTGGATTTATTACTCTCGTTTATATGGAACTTGTAGTCCAAGAACTACCATAGAAGAGTCAATTATATAGAACTTATAGCATACGAATTACTATGGAAGAATGGTTTATATAGAACTTGTAGTACACGGATTACTGTGGAAGAGTCAATTATATAGAACTTGTAGTACACGGATTACTGTGGAATAGTCAATTATATGGAACTTGTAGTACACGAATTACTGAGTTTGTTCGTGTCTTTATATCCACTTTTCGTCTTCCTATATCATTCTATTTGTGGCACGTATATTTCTTTCTTTATATGTACATTTGGTCATCCTATTTAATGATATTTGTTACACGGTTTGTTCTTATCTTTATATAAAATTTTGGTCACCCTTTATATTCTTGCTTCTTACACAAGTTTAAAGGGTGCCTTACATCTGAATCGTTACATTGTTATCATAAACAGACACATAGAAATGACACGGCATCTAATTAGGTTTAAAATTGACCTGTTTCTTTTTCAGAGTGCCAAGTTTTGAATATGCTAAGAATATTTATAATGAACTGCAGGTGAGTTATTTGCGAGATGCACCCCTTCTACTTATAAATGGCCTGAGACAAGTAATATCGTGTTTGACAACAAACTTGTAGTATTCATGTTGGAGCAACTGTTTGCTGCTTATTAAGTTTAAATGAGAAGTAAGATGCACATAGTAGTCCGTGTACTACAAGTTCTATATAACTGATTCTTCTATAGTAGTCTGGGACTAGAAGTTCTATGTAACTGATTCTTCTATAGTAATCCGGAACTAGAAGTTCTATATAATTGACTTCTCTATAGTATTACGTGTACTACAAGTTCTATATAACTGATTCTTCTATAGTAGTCCGTGTACTACAAGTTCTATATAACTGATTCTTCTATAGTAGTCCGGGACTAGAAGTTCTATATAACTGATTCTTCTATAGTTAACATCACATAATGCCATAAAAATGAGAAAAGGACATACACATTATTGTTACAAAGTGACTGCAGGTGTTGGAAGAAGATAAAAATGTGGATCATAATATTAACCTTTTTATAAACGTAGATGATGATTGCAGATGATGGACAAGGATAAGGATTAACCTTTCACCATTACTTTCAGTCGTTGACTGATGAGGAAAGAGGGTAAGTTCCGAAAATGTGGCATTAAACCCTTTAACAATAACCTAGAACATCTATTAGTAACATTAGCTTTTATTTGCTAGTTCCCGAACAAGGTAATAGAAGTGGATAAATATATTTCACCTGTAAATGTTAAAAAGACATATTTGTTTTGTTTCAATTCAATATATCACTGTTCCATGCTAACGCGTTTCTATTACTTCATCTGTAACTTGTTCTGTAGATCTACAAAATAAAAGTTAGTTTGTTAGAGATGAAGAAGAAGAGAATATGACTTATATAAAAGTGCTGAGACATATGGAAAAACCTATAGAAAAGTGATGTGACGGGCTGGACTAGCAGTGTGATAGAAACGAGTTTGGTTACACTAAGTGAGAGTAGAGCCCTACAACCACGTCATTACGCCCCTTGGCTTAGAGATCGAATTTCGTCCGAAATCGATTCTGAGGGCCACATGTTGGGAAGGCCAATGAATACGGGATGTTTTTTTTTTGTGTGTGTGTGAAAGACTGAGTTATTCACACATGCAGGAAAATGATTTCTCGTCCCGAACTTTGAGCATTCTTCTTTGAATACAGCGGTAATATATGCGTCCAGGTATAGATATAGGCTAGTACAGGGAAATAACTGACAAAGGAAAAGAAGTCTGGCTATGAGGGAGAATTCTGTTAGAAGGTTCAAGTTACACAATAATAGCTGCATATGGTGCATACAAGCTTTCAACTTCTCATCCAAATCTTTCTCACTAATTTTTGCATGTGCATGATAAAGACTGAGTTCCCCATAACGCTGAGAGTCGCCTTGCACGCGTGTATACTTATTGATCTGTAGGAGGTCCGTGGTTCCCCTCTTTCTGACCACAAATAACGGCAGACAACCACGAGCACACCGCAACAACCACAACGTTCAGGCCCTTATCACCGGGCCACTTGCCGGCTGGTTAAACCCGTAGTTACGATCGGAAACTCTCAAGGGATGGGATATTTCAGGTAAATTACATTTTTTTTATAAAAAAAACGAAATATTCAGAGAAATTAATAGTTTTAAAAGAAAAGTGGGTTTAATATAAACAGTTATTAATAATTGCCGAACCTTTTTTATCGCCTTTCATGCTGTATGGACAGAGAATAAAGGAACAAGAAAAAAAAATTCAAGAAACAAATTCACAGTTATATGTAAAGTATCACCAAGAAGACAAAATCACTGTCAGAGATTTAAAGACTCACAGCAACAAAACTGAAAAACTAGTCTACTTTAAACCCGATTTTTCAACTATCAAGATATCAGATTGTTTGGATATGGTCGACTCATTGGCTTTATAGCGTATTCAGCTAAAAGAACGTGTTTAGATACTAATCGTCAGGCTTCAATTTGCTCTTGAGATATTCAATCTCACGTTATTTTTCATTTCATTAACATAAAAAAAAAATATTACCGAGAAGAAGAGAAAAACAGTATTGCTTTCAGAATGACTTTTTTTTTTAAAGCATATTATGATATAATTCAATACCGGTAGGATTCACATGTTGAGTCGTTTTGTCTTTACCTATTACAACACTCAGTGTAAAGATTGACCAAAATAATTAATGAAATCACCGACAGGTGCCCCTAGCAGTTATTATTTTAATTAATTGCAATATTGATTATATTTAATTTTAATTTTTTCTGTGATTCATGTGTTATTAAGAACCCTGTAACCAACAAAATCATGGACCCACAAGCAATTTGGTACATAAACAGTTTTAACAAAAATATTTTAAAAAAAACCTGAAAGAATCCAAGTGGACACCATTGCGGTAATTTATCACTTTAGGCCTAATAAGGCTTAACTATTTTTACTGACAGTATTCAAGTATTATTGCATTAAAAAACCACGCAAATTTCCTGACTATTTCTACATGAAAGTGTTATTTATGTTAATTTTCACGTAGTCGTATCCAAATCTCGCATGACCACGTCCACCTAAATTCGTTTTTCACGTCAATGCAAAGAATCGGTTCGGTCATGTGTATCAAAAAAGGTTTTGTATGTTTTCAACTGATTTCCTAATGTTTGTTACTACTAATTGAATATAGTCATTATTTTTTAACAATAGCGTCGGAATTGCATTTCAAAAATATGAAATGAATTTTTATTTTATTTAAGTATTTAAAAAAAAGTATCAACAAATAGGTTAGTTAAATGTTCCATTTTGACATGTGTATACTTTGTTTTTATACATCTATTTCACCGATGTTATTTGGTTGTTCTTTTACTTATCCCATTAAATGAACATAAATTTTATATACTACAAAAAAAAAGTAGACTTGTTTGTTTTTGAATTTCGCGCAAAGCTACACGAGGGCTATCTGCGCTAGCCGTCCCTAATTTAGCGCCCCCAGTGGCACAGTGGTATGTTTGCAGACTTACAACGCTAGAATCCGAGTTTCGATACCTGTGGTGGGCGTAGCACAGCTTTCCCATTGTGTAGCTTTGTGCTTAATTACAAACAAACAAACAAATCCTATTTTAGCAGTGTAAGACTAGGGGGAAAGCAGCTAGTCATCACCACCCACCGCTACTCTTTTACCAACGAATAGTGGGATTGACCGTCACATTATAGCGCCCCCACAGCTGAAAGGGCGAGCATGTTTGGTGGGACGAGCGCCCTAACCACCTGGCCATGCCGGGGCAAAAAGGAAAAGAAGTAGAACTAATGAAGCATCATATCTTCTGAGTGGTGACAGAGAAACAAAAGCATTACATCATATAATTTTTAACATTATGTGGATTAGTGTAACTTTTTATTGTTGTTATTCTTGGTGTATTTTCATATACACACGCTTAACTTTCAAATTATCACATGTTTCAAATAAAGTACATGGCTGATATTTTAACGGTTTATGCAAGGCAGAAACTTTATTTGTTTCGTGTATGTAAACTTCCAAAGTCATCAAAATTACTATTTATGCTTTATATTTTGTGTGTGTGTGTGTTGTTTTCGTATGTTTACGTAAAATATTGACCATTTTAATCCAGGTATAGCAGCGCCAGAACACCGTTGGTCCTGCGTTAACTCTTATAACACTAGTCAGTTGCTGTAGAGATATTGTCTACCCTCTTGCTCTCCCTTCAGATACAATTAATGCTGTTGTTTTATTTATGAGTGTGGATGTCTTTAAGATATATTAAAGTTGAAGTATGTGCCAATACTTTGTGTGTGTGAGTGTGTACTGTTTTCTAACATTTATCTAAAGTAAATTGGTCAATTTTCATGTACAAATATTTATTCTACATTCTTAGTGTAATAACGTTCTATTTTAAAGAATGCAATTAAACATTACAATATTACAATTCCTGGCCATACTAAACAATTTCAACAGTGTAGCGATCAATGTTGACAGTGGAAAATATAACATTCCTTTGTAATTATAAGCTTTAAAATACTTGAAGCTACACAAATTGCATAAGCACCAGTGTAGTGATAAAACTTTGATTGTTATTTATTTATATTTTTTATGATTAACCTTCAAACTACCAACTTGTTTTGATACCGTTATCGACCGAAAATATTTATGGTTTTATCTATTACAATCCTCAGAGTACAAAACTGAACAATAATTGGATAAGATCATTCATTTAAGATACATAGAGAACCCCAGTACACATAAGTAGGATTTTGATATTGATGGTATTTTTGCTTACATTGTTTTGTGACACATTGTTATAAGAAACCCGCAAGCAGTTTGGTGCTTTTAAAAGTTTAGAAAAATACATATAAAATGTTTATGAGGTTCACATATGGAACCGATCGTTAATTCTAAAATGAAATTAGTTTAATAATTTCATTATTACAATATTTCACAAAAAAATGATTTTTTCTTGTGAAGTATTTATACAGAAACTAAAGTGTTTAACTTGAGAACATGGGACAGGATGACGGTGGAATCAATCGCCAATGGGTAGAAATACTGTATGAGACAAGGATTTGAGAGGATGCTCTTACTGAGCAGTTTGAACTGATTATAAAGTCCATGAGCTCGTTTGGTTGCTGTTATCTTTGCATTGTCCACCACAGGTATCGAAACCCTACTTTCAGCGTTATAAGTCCTCTGACTTACCGCTAGCCATCGAATAAACTGACTGTTTCACGACAGTTTTTAAGCATCAAAGTCACCATTCAATTATTTAGTACAAAAAAACTCAGAAACTTAGTTTTCATAAAAATCAAGTCGTGATCATTTAAATAGGACTGGGAACGAGCAATTTTTTTATATCAATACTAATAAAATATATAGTGACATTTAAAGAACTTCCAAAGATTGTTTTCTTTTCTCTTTCTCTCTCTCTTTTTATTTTCTTTCTTTTTAAATTTGTACACAAAATTGAAAGTCATAAATGAACGCTTTTAATGTTTGATGAGATACGGCGTAAACGAGAAACAGGTAATCCATTGTCATTGGCTTAAAACAAATCATTCAAGTTTTTGATTTTAAATATAGCCATTAAGAAGTAACGAACTCAGTAGGAAACAGGAATATTCTGATTATACGTTGTCTTTTAACAGCATTTTTTTTATTATTTGGACGATTCAATGAAAATAATAGAAAAGCGTGAAGCACTGTTTAATTTGTATGTGTTTCAGGCCTACGTATACAGACCTGTAAAACGTACGCTATATTACTCCCAACTTCGTTGTTATTTCGTGAGAAGCCAGCTTTATTATTTCTCTGTTATAATTATTATTAACTTATTCACAAAGTGTTATAGATTAGGAGCTATTTTTAAAGTTTCATGCAAAATAAATAGCGTGCAAAGCTGAGCGAGACGATCGCATTTCCTGAGTTTTCTGGAAATACTATTCAATCTGTAAGTAGAAAGTAGAAACTGCCAGTAAACAAGTTAAATCCTTCTATTCCTTTGCTTTTGGGCCGGACGTGAACTGACGGTTAGCGTGCTGGATTGTGGATTCAAGAGTACGTGGATCGCGTACCACTGGTCCAAAAGAAGTCGAGCTCTGCACTTTGGAGCCATGAGTGCATTATAAGAGTAACAGTTAAATCTAACTAGTCGATTAGAGTAGCCCAAGATTTGGCAGTGGCGGTTGATGTTCACTAACTGCATTAACACTAGTCTACCAATGAAAATGAAGGATGGCTAGCACAGATATGCCATTGTGTAGCTTTGTGCTTAACAACAACCAATCAACTAACCGGATCAAAATTAACGATGGTTTGCACAGATATCCTACTGTATAGCTTTTTGTTTGACAACAACCAACTAACCGGATCAAAATTAAGGATGGCTACCACAGATAACCCATTGTGTAGCTTTTTGCTTAATAACAACCAATCAACTAAACATATCAAAATGGAGGACGGCTATCACAGATAGCCCTTGTGTAGCTTAGCGAGAATATTCGAAATAAAACCTTTGATTTTTTTTTCAAAAGCGAGAATCTCATAGCTGATGATAGATACAAGGAAACATGGATTGCTGCTACTTCAGGAAGCACAGTTAAAATGGAAATAATATTTATTCAATCTTGTATTTTAGATAAAAAACAGAGACACTTTATCAGCTAACATTAAGTATTTTAAAACAAGCGAAAAGTTATAACAGCCTTACCTAATTCTGTCCCATAGCGGTAAGTTTACAGAGTTACAAATCCGGGTTCTATTCCCCGCGGTGGACACAGTAGATAGCTCTAAAACAAACAAACAAACAACTACTTAATTCTATATACATGATAATGGATAGTTAGAACTATACTCGTATGGCAACTTATTAATGTATGGGATCACAATATAATTTAATGTGGTTTAAAAAGCATAAAAATTCAAATGGACAGGAAGTTAGGTTTAAGTTGAGTTTAACTGCAAACTGACAAGGGCATATAAGATTCTCAGGAGATTAAAAACTAGATCGTATAAGCTAGAAAAAATCGATAAATATTGTACATAATATCTAACACGTGCAGTATCACTAATAAACGTCCACAGTAAATTATATTTAAGTATTTGCTGATTGGCTACCTATTATTACAAACACACTCCGCACACCATTTTACGTGCCATTATTAGGAAGTTAGTTTCAGTTCAGGATGAAGGTTCAAATCATATTAAAGATTAACAACAAATATTATACTTAATACTGAAATATAATGATCACTTCACCAGAAAACCTTTCGTTCAGAAACTTGGTAAGAATTATTTTCTAAAACTAAAATATTTTTGTTTTTAAAACTAAACAGGTAGAAGTTTTGTCCACTTGAAACCAGCATTGGCAACTAAAATCATTGTAATGTTAAAAATCAAAACAAAAATTAATGTTTAATTTGGCATAAATATAGGCCTAAAGTTAGTCCAATGACAAAGAAGCGACACAGTATCAGATCTAACATTGGGGATAGGATAACAAGAAACTAAAAGTGACTTTATCTAAATACAAGTATACTTTAGATCTACTATACATGTCTATACTTTATTGATTATATAGTAAAGTTATACATTAAAGCATATTTCAAATTCAAATTATGCGATTGATCAGGCTGATACTGGACAAAATGCCTGTTCAACAACACTATTTAGCAAACAATGCATTTAGGCCTACCCTCTTCTTATTGAAAATCGGTGCTATTTGGACAGTAAAAAGGGAGATAATTAAAATTAATACCAGCCACGCTGTTATAAAAAGTAGCATACACATAATTACCTATTAACGGGTCATGTTTCACAGGCTTGGGCGTCATACACAATAAGACTTCATAAAAGATATTTAACAGATAAAACAGCAATAAAAACTAACTATATGCGTTAGGCCTAACAGATAAACAGTAGGCGTATGCAAGATTTCTTGAAAAACTAACACTGGACATTAGTACTAACATTAGATCCAGTGTTAATAATAAATAATTACATTGATTAATTGGCTACGCGCTGGTCTAATGGTTCGATTTTTGTATTTTTGAAAATATGCATCGCAACACACGAAAAATATATAATCATAAACTAATATTTGTGAAATTGTAAAATTATTTTAATTTAGCATAAGAATGAATAATATTAAATTTCAACAGGTGTCTCTTAAAATATTTGTTTATAATCTCACGTATTATTAATTTTATCTGCTATCTGCGATTTTATTTTTGTTCAAAACCATGTAAACTTAACATTTTGTCAAACGTTTTTTTAATTAGGACCAATTGTTGTTAACATCACTTTCTGTTATCATGAAACTCTCGTACTTGTTTCTTTTTTTTCTGTTCCCTGTTTGTCTGTCTCAAATTCTATGACCTGAAAAAAAAAAAAAACTCTGAAAGATAGTTATCAATAAACTACAAATTTCAGAAAACCATTGTATGATAGTAGGTCTTGATACTCTAGGCCAAGGTTAAATTCACCTAAATCAAAGTTATGTTTTCGAAGTTGCTGGGTTTCCAGTATTTAAAACAAGAATCATGAGCTCCATACGGAAAGATTAGGTTAATTCTAAAACTATAAGTGGAAGTAAAACAGAACATTTATAATATGTAAGCCCCACTACACCTGCCACAGCCATTGCTGGCGAGGCCTTTCGCTCAATACCAGGACTCAAGTCGGCTGGAATACGACAGATATAGTAATGGTCTAGGCGCTATTTATATCCTAATTTTTCATGAAGCAACAACTATCATGGTGTGAATTAAAGTAATTAGGTGAATTGTAATTATTATCAAGTTTATTTAAGTCACTTACAAATCAGATATAAGACAGTATACACTTTTGTGGGTGGTGAACTCCCAAACCCGCTTATGACTCACTAGTAGTTAAAGTAAAAGTAAACAGAACGCCCTCACACGGAACTCGCAATAACTGGCTATTAATCGCTGCATGATTCAACTGTAAACACCACTTTTCATTAACTTAGCTTCGCATAAGTAGATATAAAAAATTCAATTGATGAACATGTATCCAATTTTGAGTATTATTCTATGAAAACTACCCACTAATAGGATCACATTCCTTTGCATGACTCAGGTCAGATCATTTTGTGTATTATACAGTATATTATTTACAGACGAACTAAAAACCAAAAAGAACATGAAAATAAAATCGTTTTACCTAGGTAGTTTTAATTAAACACAATAACGAGAAAAACAACAAATAATTTTTATTACAAGATGTTAACCAACCTTTATTTTATTTTAATCTGTGTAACTATGTTAGAATAAATCATTTGCATTTATTTACCAAAACGTTGACCAAGTTGAAGTTTATAACACTAAAAAAAACTTAAGTTCTAACCCTTAAATTAGATATTCACTTCGATACTTTGTTTGTTTCAGAGTATTTAACGTCTCTAATTCTGAATATGTAGACTACTAGGAAAGTAGTTAGTTAACGGCATCCATCACTAACGATTGAGCTACTATTGTCTTACCAAATAAGGGGATTTGACAGTCACTCTTGTAGCGTACACATGATCCCATAGTGCGGAGCGCGTTTTCGCGGTAACAAGTCACGAACTTCCGTATTCAAAGTTCAAGCACGCTAGCCACTAGAACACGCCTGACCAGCTTCTATACGTTTTAACGATAACCCAAACACATGAGAATGAAAAAGTAACGACATCTCCTCGCCCCAATTTTTTGCTAATTACCATATGCTCATTGTTATTTTAAAAGTTTCATCAAAAATATTTCTTAGGAGATTATTACAACGATAATTGTGTGTAGTTTATAACCTTCATGTCTGAGTTCTCAAACAGAGAGTTAATCACTTGAATTAGTGTCATATGGAATTAAATCCGTACGTCCTCTGGTCATCTAATATTCCACTTTTCTGACCCCCGACATCTTTTCTCATTTAATATCACATGCAACTCATACCTCCAGTCATGTAACATAAAGTGCTTCTAAACCCAAGATATATATTTTCTACTCCTCTGTCATCTGGGGTATAATCCCATTGCCTCCTCATCATGGAGAATATACTTTTTTTTGTCCTTTTCTAATTAACTAGGCATCAGCGTGTCCCGAAGTATTGGGACCAATTATTAATAAGCGTAAAATTTGAAATGAACTGTTATGAAGCCAGAGTTATGGAGAAAAAAACAAATATAGTGACGATATTATAACAATTCCTG
The DNA here is from genome assembly GCF_000517525.1 of Limulus polyphemus. Taxonomy (NCBI): domain Eukaryota; kingdom Metazoa; phylum Arthropoda; class Merostomata; order Xiphosura; family Limulidae; genus Limulus; species Limulus polyphemus. The sequence continues at coordinate 67,467 of NW_013669705.1, forward strand.
TTTTATGGAAATACCAAGCAAACAACGTGTTTGTTTGTTTTACAACAAAGCCACGTGGTGTTACCTTGCTGGGTCCGCTGAGAGGAATCGAACCCCGGATCTTAGCATTATAAATACGTACATTTACCGCTGTCCCAAAGCATATAGAAGAGGGAGATTGCCATTTTCTGAAATTTGTCGTTATTCCGAAGTTTTTTGATTGACCTCACTATATGTCGTATGCGGAAACAGAAGAAGAGATAAAACTAAACACAAATTATAGAAGGTTTCTGGACTTGAGAGAGAGAGAAATATCTCTATTTGACGTACATGAGACGACCTCATTGGCCTCCTTACAGCGCGTTCCCCAGATGCCTGAGCTGCTTTTGTAAATAAACAAATGAGACTCTGGGGTGATGGCCTGATCTACAAAGCTGTTTGAGCCCGGTTTGGGCGTACAGTCCGATAGTTCTCTGTTCCCCAGGGCTGATATCGTTCACTCACGTCTTTCTAATGGCCGTTACGTCTTATTCGTACCTTCTATGGGGTCGTAAAGATAGTGACAATCGTTATTTCTCCCAGCTGAAAATTAATATCAAAAGGAATCGTTGAGGGCGGACCAAGGGCTAGCTAGTTTCTCACCCAACTATAACGTAACAGTCGCCCTAGTGTTGTTATCAGTCCGAAATATATAGCTTGACATTAAGAGAAATTGAACCACGTTATTCACTTCCCTTGAAAGCGTACCTTACATAGCTTAAGGTTAATAGAGACTCTCTACGTTGCTCCATTAAGTAATAGATATGACATTCCCGCAGCTAATCATCAGGTTACTGTGAGTGAGAGAACGGCGTTTGTAGGTGTCTTTGTGTGCATGTGTTTGTAGGTAACTGTGTGTGTTTACCCATACACTTTTCTTTGTTATTTTTACTCTCGTTTTATTGTAGTGAAGAAAGTTAATTGTTTCGTCTCTGTCCATTTCTTTGAGCCTCCACAATGTAGAGAATTCACTCACCAAAGCTGTATTCAAAGCACTTACCAACGAGTAAATATATTGAAAAAAAAACTAACACTGAACAGTATTCCTAACATCAGATCCAATACTAGTAATAAATAATCATATTGATTAATTGGCTTTACGCTGGTCTTGTGTTTCGATTTTTGTATTTTTGAAAAGCTGCATCGCAACACACGAAAAATGGTTAATCAGAAATAGGTAATATTTTAAAATAATTACAGAAGACTGCTTGAGCAGTTAGATTTCATCGTGACTTCAAACTGATTAAATTAAATTTTGATTTTCTAAATAAAACCGGCTATGAAACTTAAAATGGTACATGTATGTATTACACATAAGTAAGTATAACTTCTAACGATACTGTGTGAAGCCCCGGGTTTTATTTAGGAGTCTTGAACAACTAATATTACATAACTCGAAACTGGCCATACAGGCTGTTGTTGTCTCGCAGTTAGTTGGTAGAGAGGCAATAACGTTGACCCATACTTTTCAACATTACAAAAGTCCCACTGTTTGCAGACCTTGGAGGATGTCAAAAGGTGTGTTGAAGACTTCTCCAGCTGGGCCAGAAAGCAAACAGTTCCCCTTTTTACGTTGTGTACCCAAGTCTGAGCTCAGCCGACCCTGGATAGAGTGGTAGGTAGACTAGACCTAGGGGCACTCAAGTACTGTATGATGGCTCTTTATATGAAAGATTGCGCACGTGCACATGTTCGTCTAGATGTGACGTGAGGTGAGGAGTTATTATTATCTTTTTTTCCCAGGAATCAAAACGCTTATGGATTTATTCCTGTGATGAAAAATAATTTTTGCTGTGTGTGTTTAATCGAAATTTTTAATATATATAGATATATATTTTTTTTACAACAATTTCTTTCATCGAACAAAATAAGAGCTGTTGTATTATGTTATGGAGAATGAAATCCTTTTGTTACGGAACTCTGTTCTTTGGTTACTGAGCTATTATTAATTGTGCCATATATTTCTCGACTGACAAACTTAGAATATTTAACTAAGTGAGTTTTTACATATTTAACATACTGAAGTGTTGTATCGTTTCTGAATTGAAATCTCGAAACTAAAATAATAATAAAAAACTATGTGCCTTTTGTTTTCTTTTCAAGAGAAGGTGTACTGGGTAATGGTACTTTAAAAAAAAATCTCTTTTCACCCGGATGTCTGTTACCTTGACTACCAAACCCTCTCCTGTGTATGTTGACACGAGGTATGTGATTAGATGAGACAAAGGATAGGGTGTCAAAAAACGTCATCATGGAATATCTCGTCACAAAATACACTGAAAAGTATAAAAGATGAATTTCACGCCTTGTGAATCGGTGTTCACGGTTATCTTCCCTCGGGTCATCCACTGAATCATCCATTCATCTCCTATGGAATAAACAAGTAGCTTATAAATATGATACCTATATTTTCAATCCTATATTGACTTCGTAAAATTAACAGAACGTTCCCACGCACAGGTGAATCGTTATTATATTACTTTGTTTCCTACAAATACGAGATTTATTTCATAAGTCTGATCTGGCTATTTACCTTTTACTTCAAAATAACGTAAACACACATGTTGAATTTGCAACAGTACTAAAAAGAATAGGTGCCTCCCTATTTTTGCGTGAGAAAAAACAAACACTATCATTTTTGTACGACGATAGCGCCATCTACTCTGTTTCTTTCCTTTTCAGGCTTAGGCTTAATAAAGAAGCAAAAGTATGAAAACCTAGTATAGCACCAAATTTTACATTAATTACCGTTCTGTCGAAACATATTGTATCTTTCCCCAAAATAAATAATTATTTGCCAACTTATTATTATATTAGCATAATGTGCTTCCATTATAAATTAGAACGTGTAATTTTTCTGTAGGGATCTAACATTTACGAAAGAAAGTTTTTTTTTATTTTTCATTAGATCTGAATGTCCATGTTAAAACTTCTTATAAGGTATGCTGTGTTGAAGCGATATTCATTTTATTTTCACTTGCGTACTGATAACTCACAATGGAGGACAAAATCAGAGGTAGATAAACACAAGTAGAGAAAATCTTAAGTGATATTCTCAACATTCTTTTGATGGGGCGGGGGGGGGTACTCGTAATGTGAGTTTCTATAGTGCTGTATGAAACATGAATAGCTGTTTTCAGTTTAGAAAAGTTCATGTTTCAGGAACTCTAT
>NW_013669705.1:71655-89606 GCF_000517525.1 Limulus polyphemus
CTGTAGAGAGTGAGGATTCTGGATTACACCATTCCACTAGACACCATCAGACAATGTGGGTGCTGACATACACCACTGTAAGCCATCAGAGATTAAGGATTATGGAATACACCAGTCAACTAGACACCACCAGACAACGTAGGTGCTGACATACACCACTGTAAGCCATCAGAGAGTAAGGATTCTGGATTAGACCAGTCCACTAGACACCATCAGACAATGTGGGTGCTGAAATACATCACTGTAAGTCAGTAGAGAGTGAGTATTCTGGATTACACCAGTCCACAAGACACCATCAGACAATGTGGGTGCTGACATACACCACTGTAAGCCATCAGATAGTAAGGATACTGGATTACACCATTCCACAAGACACCATCAGACAATGTGGGTGCTAAAATACACCACTGTAAGCCATCAGAGATTAAGGATTATGGAATACACCAGTCAACTAGACACCATCAGACAATGTGGGTGCTGACATACACCACTGTAAAACATCAGATAGTAAGTATTCTGGATTAGACCAGTCCACTAGACACCATCAGACAACGTGGGTGCTGAAATACACCACTGTAAGACATCAGAGATTAAGGATTCTGGATTAGACCAGTCCACTAGACACCATCAGACAATGTGGGTGCTGACATACACCACTGTAAGCCATCAGATAGTAAGGATTCTGGATTAGACCAGTCTACTAGACACCATCAGACAATACAGGTGCTTAAATACACCGTAATGCACTATCTAACAGGATGATGAAATGCGTCATTACAAATCATCCGCTAGGGTGTTGAAATTACACCATTATGTACCTATACAGATGGTTATGAAGCATACTACTACACATCATAAAATAGTGTGTAAAAATATGCATTACAGTAATGATATACACCAGGTACACTCTCGTATTTAAATTTTAACACATACAGAAGTTGAAAGAAACGAACACATTGTATATCAGATACCAAATGGTATTTTGCTACTAAATTAAATATGTAATATTGCTAAGTACAGATATGAAACGTAATTTTTCTAACAAATCGATTTGCATACAAGACGCAAGTGAGTCAATTTAAAATATGTTTTGTTTTCTACGAAGAAGAAAAAAAATTAGCATCAGAGAATACGTGTTTATTATTTTTCATGCAAGTATGATACCATCCAATTTATGAAGCTAAACAATAAAGTTATTTTCTTTGTTCTTCTCTTCGAAAAAACAAACAATTTTCTTCGAAACAATCGCTCATTGTGACCTGCAGAAGCTATATACACCGTAGTCACAACTTCAGATGTTATGTATACTGTAGTCACACCTTCAGAAGTTATGTACACTGTAGTCACACCTTCAGAAGTTATGTGCACTGTAGTTGTACTTTCAGAAGTTATATACACTGTAGTCACGCCTTCAGAAGTTATGTACACTGTAGTTGTACTTTCAGAAGTTATGTACACTAGTAGTCACACCTTCAGAAGTTATGTGCACTGTAGTTGTACTTTCAGAAGTTATATACACTGTAGTCACGCCTTCAGAAGTTATGTACACTGTAGTCACACCTTCAGAAGTTATGTACACCGTAGTCACAACTTCAGAAGTTATGTATACTGTAGTCACACCTTCAGAAGTTATATACACTGTAGTTGTACTTTCAGAAGTTATGTACACTGTAGTCACACCTTCAGAAGTTATGTACACTGTAGTTGTACTTTCAGAAGTTATGTACACTGTAGTTGTACTTTCAGAAGTTATATACACTGTAATCACGCCTTCAGAAGTTATGTACACTGTAGTTGTACTTTCAGAAGTTATGTACACTGTAGTCACACCTTCAGAAGTTATGTACACTGTAGTCACACCTTCAGAAGTTATGTACACTGTAGTCACGCCTTCAGAAGTTATGTACACTGTAGTTGTACTTTCAGAAGTTATATACACTGTAATCACGCCTTCAGAAGTTATGTACACTGTAGTCACACCCTCAGAAGTTATATACACTGTAGTCACACCTTCAGAAGTTATATACACTGTAGTCACACCTTCAGAAGTTATATACACTGTAGTCACACCTTCAGAAGTTATGTACACTGTAGTCACGCCTTCAGAAGTTATATACACTGTAGTCACACCTTCATAAGTTAAATACACTGTAGTCACACCTTCAGAAGTTGTGTACACTGTAGTCACACCTTCAGAAGTTATATACACTGTATTTGTACTTTCAGAAGTTATATACACTGTAGTCACATCCTCAGAAGTTATATACACTGTAGTCACACCTTCATAAGTTATGTACACTGTAGTCACACCTTCAGAAGTTATGAACACTGTAGTCACACCTTCAGAAGTTATGTACACTGGTGTCTAGCGTTATAAGTTCGCAGACACCCTGCTGTGCAACTGAGGGGGACACGTTCGACAAAAAAGTTTAGTGAATAACATAAAAAAAAATGATAGATAAAGCCCTAGTAATTTCAAACAGTGGTCCTGTCTTTATTAGAAGATGGAAGGTAGGTCCACCTGTCCAAAGCTCTACGTAGTTCATCGTTTTAATGTGATTTTTAAAAGTTGAATAGTATTTTAGTATATGAAAATATATGAACATTGTAGAATTTTTAGGCTTAAATTTTTGTTTCACCTTCAAACGTCATAAACATTCTGATTTCAGGTCCAATATTAATATTTGTTCAGTTTAGAAATGATTGCTCAAACTCAGGGGTCGGGGGGGGGGGACACTTGCATGGGTCACGATATATGGATTCGTAGTTACTACGTCACATTAAAAAATATCTCCGTGTAAATGACCATATCATCGGAAAAGTATCCAAGCAAACAGTACCAGAAGAACAAAATAGGCACGTAACATAAATTATAGTGAGTTGTTTCACTTCTATGGATTCGCTGAGTGAGTGGGTGTATGGGTGCGAGAAGAGGGCTTAATTTCATGGGGGATAATAAAGCTTGTGAACACCTGCCCTTGTGAAACAGTTCATAATTATGTTTTCTTAATTCTTTATGTCTGATATTCATGAATACGTTTCTTTAAGAAACATTTCATCAATTTGAAACAAATTTGGTGAAAACTTATAGCTAGCAAGTACGCCAATTAAAGAAGGTTTTATCGTATAAGACAAGGTTTTATATTAAGTGTCATTCGGCAGCGTCATAACCTATGGCTATAATGTCTAAATTTCCGAAATAAAAGGTAGCAGAAAAACATGATCTGTATATTTGGATCTAGAAATTTAGGACTATGTTAAGCCTTACTTTTTTGTTAGTTAACACAATATGCTGTCTTGGTACAACGTTCCACCTGATCAATTGAAAGTATGTACAGTCCGGTACTTGTGGTTTCGTTAGACACGCTGAGGGTTTCGGAACAATGGAGTTAAAGAATTAGAAAAAAATGTGGGGCTTGAAAGTGTCGTTTTTCAAAAACAAAAAAAAAATGGTAGTATTTTTCATGTACAACTTGTAGTTGCCTGTTAATTGTAATAATGAAATGTCTAGACTTCAAAAGGGGTGATGTATATCTCTTGTCACTTCACTATAAAACACACTGACTTTTCCTTGATGTGCCATCACCAACATTAGGTTTCGTTGCGGCTAAACGTAAGGTTACCACAGAACAGACCTCACGCCGACTGCCGCTAGCTAACAACCTTCTAGTTTATCCGCTGTCGACTCATGATAAATCGCCCTCAAGCTCCGGTTTGCATCCTAATGAAACTCTCCTGTCGGTTGCGTTAGCGATGCTGCCGGCCCTTCCACGAAGAAACACGGGGAGGTTGCAAGGCCTGAGATCCCGAACAATGGTTTCTAATCGGCGAAGCCACATGCCACACCATGACTTTAATGAATTGCAGAACGCAGGGTGCATGCAAAATATGTTCCCAGATGGCGCGAACCCCCCAGTTTTTTCATCATGTGTCAGTATTATTTATAGGTTTGTGCTTTTTTTTTAACCATCTCTGGCCAAGACCAGAGTACAAGTTTATGAATTTCATATCTTTCTAAACGAAGTATGCTTTGATTTTCAAACACTCTGTGGAGAAGAAAAACAGAAGAAACTGAATCGTCTTCTACAGCTTCTCTACAGTACATATCTTAGAATCTTCTTCCATAGCTTCTCTACAGTACAAAACTTAGAATCTTCTTCTACAGCTTCTCTACAGTACAAAACTTAGATCTTCTTCTACAACTTCTCTACAGTACAAAACTTAGAATCTTCTTCTACAGCTTCTCTACAGTACATATCTTAGAATCTCCTTCTACAACTTCTCTACAGTACATATCTTAGAATCTTCTTCTACAACGTCTCTACAGTTTATATCTTAGAATCTCCTTCTACAGCTTCTCTACAGTACATATCTTAGAATCTCCTTCTACAACTTCTCTACAGTACATATCTTAGAATCTTCTTCTACAACTTCTCTACAGTACATATCTTAGAATCTCCTTCTACAACTTCTCTACAGTACATATCTTAGAATCTTCTTCTACAACTTCTCTACAGTACATATATGTTAGAATCTTCTTCTACAACGTCTCTACAGTTTATATCTTAGAATCTCCTTCTACAACTTCTCTACAGTACAAAACTTAGAATCTTCTTCTACAGCTTCTCTACAGTACATATCTTAGGATCTTCTTCTACAACTTCTCTACAGTACATATCTTAGAATCTTCTTCTACAACTTCTCTACAGTACATATCATAGGATCTTCTTCTACAACTTCTCTACAGTACATATCTTAGGATCTTCTTCTACAGCTTCTCTACAGTACATATCTTAGAATCTTCTTCTACAACTTCTCTAAAGTACATATCGTAGAATTTTCTTCTACAGCTTCCCTACAGTACATATCTTAGGATCTTCTTCTACAGCTTCTCTACAGTTTATATCTTAGAATCTTCTTCTACAATTTCTCTACAGTACATATCGTAGAATCTTCTTCTACAACTTCTCTAAAGTACATATCTTAGAATCTTCTTCCACAGCTTCTTTACAGTACATATATTAGAATTTTCTTCTACAGCTTCTCTACAGTACATATCGTAGAATCTTCTTCTACAGCTTCTCTACAGTTTATATCTTAGAATTTTCTTCTACAGCTTCCCTACAGTACATATCTTAGAATCTTCTTCTACAGCTTCTCTACAGTACATATCTTAGGATCTTCTTCTACAACTTCTCTACAGTACATATCGTAGAATCTTCTTCTACAGCTTCTCTAAAGTACATATCGTAGAATTTTCTTCTACAGCTTCCCTACAGTATATATCTTAGGATCTTCTTCTACAACTTCTCTACAGTATATATCTTAGAATCTTCTTCTACAGCTTCTCTACAGTATATATCTTAGAATCTTCTTCTACAGCTTCTCTACAGTATATATCTTAGAATCTTCTTCTACAGCTTGTCTACAGTAGATATCTTAGAAATGATTAAATGTGGTCAAGCGTTTTCCGGGAATGCTCGCGCACTGTGTGGATATTTACACCCCACTGTGCCTATACGACAAGAAGGAAGACATTTGGAACAAAGACTTCTTTTCAAGTTCACATTTTTAGTTACTTCGTTTCGGTTCTATCCTACAACCTCCGCCGACAAGCGAGCTAATTTCCACCACTCTGTGTGCCACGGTCTCGCTCAATCATGGGATTGTTTGTGCTCAAGGAACCAAAGAAAATGAGCACATCCTTGCTGTCAACTCCACAGGAGACAAATGGGTTGTATCGCTTTGCACAACTTCTCTGTTTCGCAGCAAAGCCTCCTGCTCAGGGATGTCTGTCATTTCCCATTCGGCTGACTTAATGTCACACAACTTTGATCATTTGCCTGAGTTGCCTTCTTAACTTCATAAAAGTCGTTTCTTGTAAAACTCTCGCAAATATTTAAGGTAAATATTCAACAAGATGATGCTATAGCAATAAATAGATCTAAAAAAAAAATTGCCAAGCAACAATTAATCGATCCCCTTCCCTCCCTCCCCCTTAGAGTATATGTCTTAGTTTTCCCAGTAAAAGCTTTCATGCAAATATTTGAACTAAGAAAAAAAAAACAAATATGTGAAAAATAAACGTAAAAAAACATGTTGGAGTAGATTTTGTGTGAGAAAAGACTGGTAAATAATATATAATCGATGTGCTGTATAGCCCAGCTAAAGTATGTTAATATTTATACCCGAGTCCCCCGGTGGGACGGCGGTAAGTCTATGAATTTACAACGCTAAAATTAGGGGTTCAATTCCCCTCGATGGACACAGGCAGACAGCTCGATGTGGCCTTCCTGTTAAAAACGTACACATTAATGCCCGGAATTGAAATGTAAAAAATTAATACAAGTATTTTCTAATTTAAAAAAAATAGTAATAGAAATAATAGAATTTTTAAATATTAAATGCTAACAATTGTTCTGTTCATTCTTTATTTGGCAAAACATTTTAATCCTAATGAAAAATTGAGTTTAAAATGAGCAGCGTGTCTATAACTCCAGTTGTTAGAATATCTAATATTTGTGTTGAGCTCTGTTATGAAAACCAAATGTGGCGAAACCTCGTTTACAACGAAGCATCAGCATAGTTTGAAATCCATTATTTTCAAAACCAGGTTCACCGCAATTATTTGATAGCCCTAGAGAGGTGAGTAACTGTATCATAACTATAATCAGTAAAGTTCACAAAAACTGTTTGATTGTCTTTGTATAAAAAAAAAAGTGTCACAGAAACATCAAATCGATTTCTTTTTGATCATAAGTCGAGATCAAAATATAACTAATATTAAACGTTGGAGTTAAAACTGCTGTTGAGATGTAGTCACATCCTCGGTGGGAGTTGCTATAAGATTTTGTTTGATGCATAAAGGTAATGTCCACGTCATATGAGAGGTGGGGTCACGAGGTCATACCCTCAGCAAAAATATATATTGTTGACTGAGTATCGACATACTCAGCCACCTACTCAAAAATCTGTATTATGCACATATGAGATCTCGGTTTTATGATCTACATTCTACATATGTGTATAATAATCTGATAGGCTTAGGCAGAAAGAGATATAGATGAACAGATATTTTTAATGTTGGACAGTGCAACATACATTTTATAGTAAACATGTATATCTCTAAGATAAGTGGCTTCCAATGATTTTAGTCATTTTTTTATTGTTATCGATGAGAAATAGGTGGTTTAATTTCAATATTTCGCATTGGTTAATTATTTAAAAGAAGAATAACTGAATGCACGACGTTAAACCTTTAATATTCCATTTAGTCTGGCTTACGTTCGCCGTGTAAGCACGTTCCGAACGACTACACATAATGATCAGGATCCATTATTACCAATATGTCTACATTCAGAGAGTGATACATCAAAACCACGTGGGCTCTCCCAGAAAGATGCTGTAATCACCCATGTGGTGCCCTAACTGTTCTCGGGTTTAATAAAACCTGCTGCTAGCACAGTCTACTCGACGACGTAGTCCGTCACTAAGCTAAAAGTCAGAGTGTGCTGTGCCTAGTTAAATTATTAATTAGCGGCCTTAGATCTGGTCGAACGTTTTTCTATATACTTCCCCTTTTCGCATGCGAGGATGTCACGCAATAGTAGGGGAGCAGACGTTGTATTATCCATCCTGAGGGCAATGAAGTCGCGACCTCTGCTGGATGTTTGTGATAGGTAGATAGCCCCCTGTGACTCACCAATAGGAAGGGTTCTTTGGCGGCTGTTTAGTGTCCTGGTACAAAAGAAATGCCAAAAAGTTCAAGATTTTTGGATGGAATAAATAGGTTCAGAATACAGCAATCATTAAAAATACAAACTCTCTTACCAAGTCTGACCTCAACACGATATAGGAGACCAACAACTCTATTACTTAGTCCAACCTCAACACGATATAGGAGACCAACAACTCTCTTACCAAGTCCAACCTCAACACGATATAGGAGACCAACAACTCTATTACCAAGTCCAACCTCAACACGATATACGAGACCAACAACTCTCTTACCAAGTCCAACCTCAACACGATATACGAGACCAACAACTCTATTACCAAGTCCAACCTCAACACGATATACGAGACCAACAACTCCATTACCAAGTCCAACCTCAACACGATATACGAGACCAACAACTCCATTACCAAGTCCAACCTCAACACGATATACGAGACCAACAACTCTATTACCAAGTCCAACCTCAACACGATATAGGAGACCAACAACTCTCTCATCAAGTTCGACCTGAACAGATATAGGTGGTCGTAAATATGTTATTCTATTCAAGATGACAATACGTGTATACTGTCCATGACTAATTCATTGTTTTATTCGTTTTTGTGTTGTTGTTACTATGAGATATGTTATTTTCTCCAAAACTGGAATTTATTACACTATAAGAGGCCAACCCATCGTTTCTGTGAAAATGTTGTTCATTTCAAAATCTGAAATAATACGCACGGTTCGTAGCTAATGCCTCGAGTTTCTAGTCACGACGGAATACGATCGTTTGTAACTATTACACAGTCATGGTGGAACATATTATTTACTGTAACAGCATTTTTTACACATAACTATCGATTCAGATGCAACGATCATGTCACTTCTCTAGGAATTAGTGACAGATGTCTCTATAAAAGGGAATTACAACAGATGTCTGTTACAACTGGCGCTAAAAAACTTTTGTTGCAAAGGAAGCGACGACAGATCCCATTTTTAAATTTGGAGAAAATTTGTCGATGTTTCAGTTTCTTTATAAACAAATTTCGTCAGGCTTTGTTATTAATTAAAATATAAAAAAAACATTGGAAATTAACAATTTGAGTTCCTCTGTTGTACTGAACTATGGCTGTTTATGTAATAGTTATATATATATATACATAAAACACTCGTTACGTGGAAATATATCAGCCGAGATACAGACAACTGCAGCCATATGTATGCTGATGTATTATTAAAGCACGATTCTCTACACAATAAGTCATACATAATATATATACTTTTATATGGGTTTTATATCGAGTTCTACCGATAATCACACGCTAGGTTTGTTTCGTACAGCTCTGCACATACACAAACGAAGATACTGGTTGTACAACAGTTATCGGTTTTCCCTTCAATGTAACAGAGTTGTGGCTTTAGTGGTTAAAAGAACAAAACATCAAATTCGATTTCAAACGAAGTGACACAAGTGATCGCTTCTCTCTTTTTGACCGTGACCGCACGAGGAGGGTGGACGCCCCATCAATGCGAGTTGCCAAATCTGACAGCTTAGAACGTGAACTGATTCTATACAGTTGAAGTAAATCTGTCCAAATTTAACAGCTTTGAACACAAACTGATTCTATACAGTTGAAGTAAATCTGTCCAAATTTAACAGCTTTGAACACAAACTGATTCTATACAGCTGAGGTAAGTCTGTTCAAATTTAACAGCTTTGAATACAAACTGATTCTATACAGTTGAAGTAAATCTGTACAAATTTAACAGCTTTGAACACAAACTGATTCTATACAGCTGAGGTAAGTCTGACCAAATTTAACAGCTTTGAACACAAACTGATTCTATACAGTTTAGATATAAGGAAGGATACAGCAAATTTCGAATAATGCAATGGTTAATAAGCCTTGTTTTTGTCATGAAGTACGTTACAAAAACCAAAAACAAAATAATACCTATACACAAATGCAATCACTTCGAAGAGTCGTTTATCTAATAGCCTCACAGTGACGGCGGTTAGTTTCGATACCCGTAGTGGGCAGGGCACAGGTAGCCCATTGTTTAGCTTTGCGCTTAACAACAACCAAACGAAGTCTATTTAATAGCTTTGTTCATTCGAACTAACTTGTAAGCATTATTTTTCTTTATGCTTACCTTATATACTTATACCTACTTATTTTAGTAGCTTTTTCTTTTGTTACGTGTAGCACGTTCACTAATGCTCGTTTTTCCTACATACTGTTAGACTTATACTTCTATAAAGCTTTTGTAGATGAACATCCTGAATTTTCTTCCCACAACGATGGAAAATTATACCGTTGCGGCTGCACAGTAAATGGAAATTGCTTGTACCGTTGCGGCTGCACAGTAAATGGAAATTGCTTGTACCGTTACGGCTGCACAGTAAATGGAAATTGCTTGTACCGTTACGGCGGGAGGTGCTGACTGGTTGTCCAACAACTAGAAAATGGGGATTACGCCTGAATATTGGGGCCTCAGACATGACCTGTTTCCCATAAGATGCCACTCAAGTTTAAAATGCCAAATACTAACATTTGTGATAAAAGTTATTTAGCTCGGAGTTAATAGTCCCTAAAGTTAGTTAGTTTACAGAGCTTAAGACGAGATGAAAGAAAATAGAAAAAAATGAGCAAATACAATTGTTTATCCATCAAATTCTTTAAACGGAAAAGCAGTAGTTATATATGTATTATACTGAGTAGAAATAGTCTTTGTGTATGTATAGATAAACAAAAAATACTGGCATCGTGTTCTGGCCTTTTTACTTCATTTAGTTGTCTAACAATCCTAATATAATATCTTGCAGAGCGCTACCCAATGTCACGGAGTTTCAAAAGTCTTCGGCATCCTTTAGGTACAGCAACAAATGGTGTTTATATGTATAGCTATTCGAATCCCTTTCAAGTTGGTTTTTTTTCTATTGCTGCTAGTCTAATTCTCGTTTGCTGAACTGACATTTTCCTCGGCAGCTGTTATCTGGTGTTGTAAAGAGACAACACGTGAATACGTGCTGTCAGTTTCATTAAACAGCTCACGTGTCCTGTCAGTATCGGTACACTTGGATAAATAAGAGTAAAAAAAATATACAGCGGAAACAGCTAATCATTTAGTTGTAACTTATACACTAAGCCTAACAAGTTTAGATATAATAAGAAAGGATACAGCAAATTTCGACGAAACTGATACAGAAGTAAAACCAAAAAATAAACTACTATCTAACTTGTGTTACCGGTGACGCAGCGGCAAGTCTGAGGGGCTTATAACACTAAAAAATCGTGTTTCGATACCCATGGTTTATTTGTTTCTAACTTCGCACAAAGCTACACGAGGGCTACAAACAAACGTACTACTACTTCTAGAAGCCATTTTATCTTTTTGTTGTACGCAAATGATTATTTTATAAACTTAACGTCGTTAAATCTAAGTTAAGCACTTTTAATTTATCAACATAATTATATAATAGAGAATGCAAAGCCACCTGTATGAAAATGTATATTGAGAAAGTGCCTTGGTCAGTTCATTGAACGATACGGGCTAAATATCATTCAATTTCGTATTATCACATAAGAAATGTTATCTGTTCTAGACCAAGAAACAAATATATACATATATATATATATGTTTGTTTGTTTGTTTGTAAATTAAGTACAAAGCTACACGATGGGCTATCTGTGCTCTGCCCACCACGGGTATCGAAACCCGGATTCTAGCATAGTAAGTCCGCAGACATACCGCTGTGCCACTGGGGGCCGATATATATATATATATATATATATACACACGATAAAATTTAGATTTGATGTTAACTTTCTTTCAGGATCAGCAAGATATTTCGATTATCTCGAAATAAAATGTAACGGCGATTTATTCCTGTATAGATAGCACATTCAACTTTGTTGTTTAGCATACGAAACAGTAGGTTTCAAACTTAAATACTTTTGTACTCAACAGTACCCACCGCCAACTCTTGGGTTACTATTGTGGGATTTATCCGTCGTTACTTTTTTCTGAGATCAAATAATGGGCTTTGACCGTTACTATTATAAACCGCCCACATGACCTCTAACGTGCGGAGAACTTTATTGTAGCAACGGGACGCGAACCATAAACCGTTTGATTTCGTATTCCGAGCACGCTAAACATTAGGTCACGCCTGACCCCTTTGTCAACGATGTTCATCTTAAATATGTTTTAATAGCTAGAATCGTCTATGCTCAGATTATATCAAAACTGTCAACACCAGGTTTTATATGTCCTGGAAATGACACGACAGTTAATTACCGACTTTTTTTTGTTTTTTCGTTTTTCCGAGTATCATTTTTAATCACGTTAAAAGTGAAAGCTGAAAAACAAAGCGTCAAAAGTTTTAGTAACAACAACAACAACCTAACGCAGTCTGAAAGTTTTGGTAGCTCGTCACCATACAGTGTATTAAATGAAAGCGGAAACAAAATATTTCTAAAACCAAAGTTCTAAACACAAGGATTGAGAATCTGTTTTTATTTACACATGATAAATGTTAATTATTGTTTTTTTTTACAAATTTTGTTTATAAATTCCACATTGAATTAAATCTTTTTTTACCATAAATATCCTCCAGAACAAATGGTATACTGATAATGAAAGTATTTTATTTCACGTGCTATATGTCACCTGTACAACGACAGTGTTTCGTTATTCAACAATGTGAAACGAGATGAATACAACGGAGCCATGAACAAACTTTAATTGAAGTCTATTTCATGAACACGCCTTAGTTGAAGTCGATTTCATAAACACGCCTCAGTTGAAGTCTATTTGATGAACACGCCTTAGTTGAAGTCGATTTCATGAACACGCCTTAGTTGAAGTCCATTTCATGAACACGCCTTAGTTGAAGTCGATTTCATAAACACGCCTCAGTTGAAGTCTATTTCACGAACACGCCTTAGTTGAAGTCGATTTCATGAAAACGCCTTAGTTGAAGCCCATTTCACGAACACGCCTTAGTTGAAGTCCATTTCAAACCTGTGTGTGGAAATCATTAGAAGAATAAACTCATTGTATTTTTTATGAAATGCATCAGTTCTGTTCTACACTCACTTTCAAAAACAGCTTTGAAACAATCTACATGCATGATACAATTAATTAAAATTATCTAGATATGTCTTTATCCCATGGCAAACTTTGTCTACAACTTGTCGAAATTGTTTGTTAAGATATCTTTCTACACTTTTATCGATATTACAACTTGTCGAAATTGTTTGTTAAGATATCTTTCTACACTTTTATCGATATTACAACTTGTCGAAATTGTTTGTTAAGATATCTTTCTACACTTTTATCGATATTACAACTTGTCGAAATTGTTTGTTAAGATATCTTTCTACACTTTTATCGATAACTTCAAGTTAAATATTGTTAACTCAGAATATTAAGAAGCGAACAATGTGATAGGGTTATAATCAACTTCTTCTTGAAGTTAAATCCTGATAACAGTAAATTTATTCACCTTTTCTTAGCTGTAAACTGCATTTTAAAAGGGTTAAAATAGATAAGCACCTGTTTCCTGAAGATTCATCTTTTCACCTTAAAAAAGCGGTTACAAAATACATTTTAAAGAGTTTTACGCCTTCTTTATGAGTACATACACCAGGGGGCGCGACCAGTATACCACAAATACAGCTGCCAGAATTACATATGTAGGATAAATAATAAATATCACCTATTAATACATATATATATCATCTAATATTGTTTTAATCCGATATTGTATCCATATTTGAAAAATCAACTGTTCTGTTCAACAGAAACATAAGCAATTACTATGGTACATCTATTGAACCAACTAATAAGACGGAAAATCCCAAAAAGAAATTACATTTATATTACGATCAACGAAGGGGGTTCTTTAAACCTCAAAATTAGTACGACACAAAGTTGTCACTAAAGAATTCGAATTCCTCAAATTATCACAATATAAATATCAAGTAAAGGCATATAGAAATTCTGTAAAACTATCAACACGTGAAATAAAAACTAAAGGCACCGAATTTCTCAACAACTATTTTTATAAGATAGAAAATCCTAAAAACATTTAATATCTGAAACATTAACCATGAGTCAATTAAAATAAATGTAACAGGTTACTGATGAGGGGCAGAGTCCCCCGAAACTGGTACAACTCAGTGGCAAGGATGAATCGAACGAACGATTGGGGTTCATATTTGTTTTTAGTACATTACACAACTTGTTTGTTTGATAATTCAAAAGAACAAAGTAATAACATCAATGCTGGATATACTTCAGATCCAATATAATATAGATTCGCTGTGGTGATTAAAAACACAACTAAACTCACCACACATATAATATATCTCAGAAACTATGCAAAATACGGTCACCCCCTGAACTGAGTTGAAATCGCGATTTAAAAAAAAAAAAAGTGTTTTAATTTATTTCTTATTTCACACAAAAGTTTTATTTTATTTCTTTACTTCGTTCCGATCATCCAATAAAATGGATGAAACTGATACACACTAAAACAACATGTGTTGTTTTGTGTAATATTACAGAGTAGTTATTTTTGGTGGAATCAGAAACCCACTGTGCTACTCTTTCTTTGATACCAAACCTAAATACGTCTTTACGTATCTTTCCTTCTATTTGGTCAGTCATGATATAAACATTTTACCACAATATTTTTTTTATTCCAAGTAAACCAAAATTTGTCTGTTTTTACGTAATTATTACCATAATGTACAATTTTTTGCGACATGAGTATTTGGACTTTGTAACTAATGAGCTCTGTTTTTTTTTTATCTAACCAAACAGAGAGCTGTGGTCACACCTTACACCAAACAGAGAGCTGTGGTCACACCTTACACCAAACAGAGAGCTGTGGTCACACCTTACACCAAACAGGGAGCTGTGACCACACCTTACACCAAACAGAGAGCTGTGGTCACACCTCACACCAAACAGAGAGTTATGTTCCCACCTCACACCAAACAGAGAGCTGTGACCACACCTTACACCAAACAGAGAGTTATGGTCACACTTTACACCAAACAAAGAGCTGTGGTCACACCTTACACCAAACAGAGAGCTGTGGTCACACCTTACACCAAACAGGGAGCTGTGGTCACACCTTACACTAAACAAAAAGTTATGTTCCCACCTCACACCAAACAGAGAGTGTGGTCACACTTTACACCAAACAGAGAGTTATGTTCCCACCTCACACCAAACAAAGAGCTGTGGTCACACCTTACACCAAACAGGGAGCTGTGGTCACACCTTACACCAAACAGAGAGCTATAGTCACACCTCACACCAAACAGAGAACTGTAGTCACACTGTACACCAAACAGAGAGCTATAGTCACTCATTACACCTAGATAAAGAGCTACATTCACACCTTTCACCAAACAGAGAGCTATGTTCACACCAAACAGAGAACTATAGTCACACTGTACACCAAACAGAGACCTGTAGTCACATTTTACACTCAGACAGAGACCTGTAGTCACACTTTACACTCAGACAGAGAGCTACATTCACTTTACACCTAGACAGAGCTATAGTCACACTTTACACCCACACAGAGAGCTACATTCACTTTACGCCTAGACAGAGCTATAGTCACACTTTACACCCAAACAGAGAACTGCAGTCACACATTACACCGAGACAGAGAGTTGCAGTCACAATTTACACCCGTGTTAAACGTTGTATTTACACCTTACATATAGACGGAAAGCTGTATTTACAACTTATGCCCAAACAATGTACTGTATTCACAGTATACACAATCAGAGTTGTATTCACACCTTATTCTCAAACAAAGAGCTGTATTAATACTAGACGTAAACACAAGTCTTGTGCTCACACCGTACACCCAAACAGAGCACTTTTCACATTAAATATGATCTGTGTTTACACTCTCTATATTATCACCTTAAACAATGGCAGGCAGTGGCCCAGTGGATAGCGTGCCGGGCTGTGGAGCTGAGGTTCCCAAGTTCACATTCCGCCACTGACAAAAAATAAAACCACCTTCTTCACTTTAGGGTTGTGAGTGCATTAAAAAAAGCGACGATGAAATCTCACTATTCGGACTGAAAAGAGTAGCCCAAGAGTTGGCGGTGGGTGGTGTTGATTACTTACATTCCTTTTAGTATATCAATTCAAAATTAAGAACGGCTCGCCCATATTACTTTGTACGAAATTCAATAAACACAATGTACATTCACACACTTTACATTTGATGATAGGCATCTAGTTTACTAAAGCTAAAAATGAGCGAGAAAATAAAAGAACAATGGAATCGTTCAAATATAATAAAGTAAACTCTACATCAATGTTTCTTAAAACACCATCCGCACAATGCTCATAGAAATATTTGATTCGCAGGAGGCATTTCTAAATGTCCCAGTATAACTAGAGATTACATTCATTCAACCTTATGGATAAAGACAACTAAATCAGTAGTAATTTCTTCAGTATATATTTTTTTCACTCCCATCTTTTTACCCTCTAACTACGTGACAAAGATTGAAACTGTCCAGATTTTTTCTCCAGCTTGGTCAGCCGCTCATAGCTTCTTAGTTTGCTAGTTAGGAAGGTTATAACACAAAACACATGAGATAATATAACTTAAGTCATGGCCTGTTGGGCCCATTAATCCAACTAGGTTGAAGCTGCAGTTTTCAGCTGGTCCTTGATGTTTGCCTTTTTTGGATAAATGTGAACGTCTAGGATTTATATTGTTATAATTTTATATGTTTGGTGGACGTATTTTCTTTATTCGAGGGGTGGCAGGTAGTTCATTGTAAATGCTAATAGAAGCTCTAATAAATCTCGAGAAGGGGGGATGTTGTTATTCCTAACAATAGGTCTAATAAGTTGATTTATGAAAGCGGTCCCTGTACTTCATTCTGCATTGAAGCAAAGATATAAAAAATAAATACCTTATCTCACATGTTTCCATACCTGTTTTACCTTGCAGGAACTTACCTATCTTTTCAAGCTGACACTACGAAAGGCTTAGTAGACAGCAGAAAAAAAAGAAAACGAATATTCCGTACCCGTGTCCTACTGAACGATATATTTACGATAAATACATAGTTGAATACAAATCCCTCATTAAAGCAGGCCGAAAGCGAGAGTTTTATTATGAGTTTCTGAATTTAATTTACCAGTCTTTATTATCACACACGTTTGTTTACTGTCATGAATATAGTTGAATCAAAGCATTAATACCTTAACCTGTACTAATAATTTACACTATATGTATATCAAAGAAACTACACACTATCCAATGTTTCCGTATGATCTCGATCATGCTGAATTAACTATACTTGACAAGTTTTTACAAAACTGAACTGTAACAAGAGTCGAAACTGTTAGAATACAGGATGTCTAGAAATTATTTTCACCTGTTTATTAGGCGTTGCAAATCCTGTCTGACCCGTGTCGTGTTACCATCACGTCATTCCGTGTATACTGTAAAACACATCCATTGATCTAAAGGAATACTGTTAGACGGAATCAAGATAACAAAAAACTGTATTTCATCTCCTCATACGCGTGAAAAAAAACAAAAAAAAACGCGTAATTTCTGCAAAATTATATCAAGAACATTCTGAAGAAACCACGTGACAGCTTTTCATTCATATCAAGAAACACAAGTTGTAAAGAGATGCTAACATACAAGTATTATCACAAGCTGAGTGTTCGTGTTTTGCACATTACAGTTCCTTCATATCGTCAAAGAAAACTAAAGCGTAGAAAAGTTAAATAAACAGTTGACTTTAAAAGACGAACAAAAAACTGGAGATTAATGATGTAATTAAACTATTAGTTTTGAATGCTTACTAACAGGGTAATAATAATCATAACACATAAAGATGACTGGAAAATACATATAGTAACTATACATATATATATATATATATGTATGAGTGTGTGTAAGTATACATGTGTATGTATGTAAGTATACATGTGTATGTGTGTAAGTATACATGTGTATGTGTGTAAGTATAGATGTGTATGTGTGTAAGTATACATGTGTATGTATGTAAGTATAGATGTGTATGTGTGTAAGTATACATGTGTATGTATGTAATGATACATGTGTATGTGTGTAAGTATACATGTGTATGTACGTAAGTATACATGTGTATGTACGTAAGTATACATGTGTATGTGTGTAAGTATACATGCGTAT
>NW_013669705.1:90606-92357 GCF_000517525.1 Limulus polyphemus
GTAAGTATAGATGTGTATGTGTGTAAGTATACATGTGTATACACTATGTATATTAATGTGCATTATGTATACACTATGTATATTAATGTGTATTATGTATCCACTATGTATATTAAGTGTATTATGTATACACTATGTATATTAATGTGTATTATGTATACACTATGTATATTAATGTGTATTATGTAGCTTCGACAAATATGCTAATATGTATGTATGTTACACATAATAAGCACGTGGAAAGGATTTAATTCCCAGGATAGCAGATGAAGAGCAACTTCATGATGAAATTAGTCTATCGGAATATATACACATCATAATACACATTAATATACATAGTGTATACATAATACACATTAATATACATAGTGTATACATAATACACATTAATATACATAGTGTATACATAATACACTTAATATACATAGTGTATACATAATACACTTAATATACATAGTGTATACATAATACACATTAATATACATAGTGGATACATAATACACATTAATATACATAGTGTATACATAATATACATAGTGTATACATAATACGCTTAATATACATAGTGTATACATAATACACTTAATATACATAGTGTATACATAATACACTTAATATACGTGCATAGATGATTTCGGACAGAATTTCAATCTCCGCTTCATTTACTATCATCACGGCTGGATTTCACCTGGTAAAAACAGTGTAATTTCACCAGGTAAAAACAGAGTAATTTCACCTGGTAAAAACAGAGTAATTTCATGTGGTAAAAACAGTGTAATTTCACCTGGTAAAAACAGAGTAATTTCACCTGGTAAAAACAGAGTAATTTCACCTGGTAAAAACGGGGTTAGTTCACCTGGTAAAAACAGAGTAATTTCATGTGGTAAAAACAGGGTAATTTCACCTGGTAAAAACAGTGTAATTTCATGTGGTAAAAACAGGGTTATTTCACCTGGTAAAAACAGAGTAATTTCATGTGGTAAAAACAGAGTAATTTCATGTGGTAAAAACAGTATAATTTCACCTGGTAAAAACAGAGTAATTTCACCTGTAAAAACAGTGTAATTTCACCTGGTAAAAACAGAGTAATTTCACCTGGTAAAAACAGAGTAATTTCACCTGGTAAAACGGGGTTATTTCACCTGGTAAAAACAGAGTAATTTCATGTGGTAAAAACAGGGTAATTTCACCTGGTAAAAACAGAGTAATTTCATGTGGTAAAAACAGGGTAATTTCACCTGGTAAAAACAGAGTAATTTCATGTGGTAAAAACAGGGTTATTTCACCTGGTAAAAACAGGGTTATTTCACCTGGTAAAAACAGAGTAATTTCACCTGGTAAAAACAGAGTAATCAAAATAACCAAAATTGACAGATATGCCACTAATCGTTTTCATAACAGTGTTTTCTGGAATCTTAAGAATTAAAGGAACGCTTTTGGAACTTATATTTTTGTAACCAATCGATTATTTTATGAAAAAAATATTTAATCAAATAGTTTAAAGCTTCTTACACAATTTAATATTTCATTTTAGAGATGGCGCTTTTAATAAAATACTTGCCGAGAATATCAACAACTTAGTAAAGTTATCAAATGCAGTATTACATAATTCGTATTTTCGTATTTGTTTGTTTATTGTTAAGCACAAAGCTACCCAATGGACTATCTGTGCTGTGTCCACCAGGGGTATCTAAGCCAAGGTTTTAGCGTTATAAACCTTCAGACTTTCCGCTGAGCCACTGAGAAACGTA
>NW_013669705.1:93115-98854 GCF_000517525.1 Limulus polyphemus
TGAGAAACGTATCATCGGAAGTGTACCTAAAAGGTTGCAGATAAAGGATAAAATTCTGGCCGAAATTACATATTTTGTTCCTTAGTCACGAGGAGCGGTCTAAGTACGAGATGCAAATAAAATGTTTCAAATAACCAATCTATCCTTAATTTATGGCATTCTTCTTCTTTTTATTATTATTTAGGTTGCAATTATTTTGATAACAAAACGTGTGCCCCTAGTGGCACAGTGGTATGTCTGCGGACTTACAACGCTAGAAAGCAGGTTTCGATATCCGTGGTGGGCAGAGCACAGATAGCCCATTGTGTAGCTTTGTGCTTAACTTCAAGCAAAACGTGTAAAAGAAAACAATAAAAATTCAGTAGTTTTTGACATACTTATATCAAATAATAACAAACTAATTAAAACACCTGTGCGGTTACAAAGGATTGATAAGAATACTCACATACCCACCACCACCACCAGTGGCTCAGCGGTAAGTCTGCATGCTTACAACGCTGAAAATCGGGTTTCGATACCCGTGGTGGGCAGAACACAGAAAGTAACTTCTAAATAATACCCAATAATAGAAAAACGTTATTCTTCGTGTTACAGACAAATTGAATTCGAAACGTAACATTATAATTGTATATATCTATTATGTGTTCTATATTACGATTACGTCGGAAAGTACGAGTTTCGTTCTAAACTAAAACTCATCTACTAAACAACGAGAGCTCTTAAAAGTCCCAAAATTTGGTGAACGTTTACAAGAATGCTAAAATGCAGTTTGTAGCAGTTAAAAAAAAATCAATGTCAGTTAATATACATGGATAGGAATATTTATATATATGATATACCTGCCAATACTTAAAAGTCCCAAAATTTGGTGATTGTTTACAAGAATGCTAAAATGCAGTTTGTAGCAGTTAAAAAAAAATCAATGTCAGTTAATATACATGGGTAGGAATATTTATATATATGATATACCTGCCAATACTTAAAAGTCAATTTTTCGTTTTATCAATAAAATATGATACAGTACTTTGTACCGAATAAGAACAGTACTTGATATGAGCCAACAACAATAATAATAGAACACTGTCTTTCTGTTAAAAAAAAACAAAACTGTCGAGGTCTTGTATTGATGACGGTTTAACTCTTTATTATCGTCAATCTTAACACTATAGTACTACACAAACAAGACACATTGTGACGTAATTGTACGGTATTACATATTATTGAACATGAAGTTAGTCTAATGTTTCTACGCCTAAAATTGGCTTTTTTGTAGAGCCTAGCCATTGTTAATGTTACCATATTATTTGTTATTTATCAAAGTAACAAATAAACAAGCTTATGTTTCGGTTATCTTGGCATGAGATCTTAAAAAAACTCAGTCAAAGAAGTAACTGTACATGTTTAACATTGTTTCACTACACACATATATATATAAAGGCTTAACGAGAAAAACAACGTACCAGATAATATACTTGTTGCTTTTAAATATGTAAAATATTAATATGCTTTGTGCGAAGTTGTTAACAGTATGTAGAGTGGGAGACAATCAGAAACCAACAAGTTTACCTTACAGGAAGCGGTTTACCTATATGTTACTATGCAGATCGAAGAATGCGTGACGTCAGTCGTGTCAGATATACTTTATGCTGTGAATACCAAAATTTAATATGAATTTTCATCCCAGAAAACAAAATTGGTTTTCTTCTTAAGACTCACTTAAGAACGCTATTTGAATTCGCGCGGTTTCGGTTTTTTAAATGTTCTGAGGCACTACCTACCAGTAACGTCAATACCATATTTTCTTAGGTCTCGGTTACCTGCTGACATCCTGCCGAGAGGAACAAAAGATTCCCCGACAACGCGGGGATCACCTCGACCCTGCCCGGTATGTGTTTGTAGGTACTCCCTGCAAGCTCTGGCGGGCTGAGCAGTTCTTCGTTCTGTAGCTCTCCCGTCGTTCGCATCCATCACGATATGTCAGGGAAGGAAAAAGCCTTTACGTGAAAAGATTTTAAAATCCTGCTGTGCTAAGTGTTTTTATGGTGTGGAGGACGTGATTTGCATTTTACATACAGACATAGCTCAAGACAATTTCGTAATCTTGAACAATTTTCCACAAAAAATGTTGATTTTAACTATGGTGACGTAATAAACACGCACCACAGCAGACCGATATCGAGTGGTTTTATTCAGGCAGGCTTCGCTATAGCGGTTGTTTTGGCAAATATAATACGTGAAATTGGTATCCCTAAAAAGTACGGTTCATAAACGTCAGTAGTTATCGTTGTACTGAACAGTGAGTAGATATACCGTCTAATTACACATAGCGAGATTTCGACTTGTAGTAGAATGATCTAGAAGTATTCGTAGTAAATTCTACTGAGGAACCACCAACTACTCTTACTGAAATTCACTCAATATAGTTCAGCCCTGTACTACACTTTAAAACACTTCTTATGTAACAATCTAGTTCAGCCCTGCACTACACTTTAAAACACTTCTTATGTAACAATCTAGTTCAGCCCTGCACTACACTTTAAAACACTTCTTATGTAACAATCACAAGGTAATGAAATTTAGAGCAAGAACAGGTAGGGTAAGATTTGTATTCTGATTTCAGTCTTAAGATAAGACCGAACCCTAACTAAATTAGACAAAATTATATCACAAAAGTGGTATGAGAACTGAAAATACGACACATTTCAAAGGTTTTATTTAGATATTTGGTTGTTTATGTGATCACTTGGTCGTACGAAAACACCTTACCAAATTTTTTCAAGTTCTGTAAGATGAAATTACAACCGGAATTCACTCTCTTTAGGGCACTCGACTCGTAATCTGCGGGTCGAGGGTTCGAATCCCCGTCACACCAAACATGCTCGCCCTTTCAGCCGTGGGGACGTTATAATGTGACGGTCAATCTCACTAATCGTTGGTAAAAGAGTAGCCCCAAGAGTTGGCGGTGGGTGGTGATGACTAGCTGCCTTCTCTCTAGTCTTACACTGCTAAATTAAGGACGGCTAGCGCAGATAGCCCTCGTGTAAATTTGCGCGAAATTCAAAACAAACAAACAAATTCTCATTTACCACTAATTAGTGATGAAAATATAATTATTGATTGAATCTTGAACCTGTAAACCAAAAAATAATTCGTAAAACTTCTTTTTTTTAAAGAACGAATAAAATTTTACATTTTCAAAAATGTTACGGTGCGTAACGAAAAAGCATAACAACAGTAACACTATGTAATATTTGTATTTTACTTTAAAGCTAGATTCCACCATTATCATATGTGAAATTGGATGTCATTTAACATTTTTCAACGTTACTAAATCTAATCATTTCATTCAGTTTTTAAAGATATTTTTTGATACTATAGTTATGAATTAGGAGAGTATCTAATAACTGTCTTTTAAAACATCATTCATCAACATCTGCTTTATAAAGCACCATCGCGCTTGTTTTTGTTTTGTTTGAAGTTAAGCACAATGCTACACAATGGGCTATCTGTGCTCTGCCCACCACGGGTATCGAAACCCGGTTTCTAGCGTTGTAAGTCCGCAGACATACCGCTGTGCCACTGGGGGGGGGGGGGCTCGCGCTTGTTGTTCCTTGTGGTACAGCGGCATGTCTGCGGACTTACAACGCTAGAAATCAGGTTTCGAGACCCGTGGTGGGCAGAGCACAGATAGCCCATTGTGTAGCTTTGTGCTTAATTCCAAACAAACAAACCTAGTTGTGTGATATTAAGTGTTCTTTATACACGCATTTCTTTGTTACTTTTTTAATCTATTGATGCATTTTCCTAAAAAAGAAAAAAAATATGTTGAAAGTTTAGGTACCGCCCAAAAAACCAAAAACATTAGGCAATAATAACTATTTAAAATCCAGTACACTTTGAGTTTTCTTTAAAACACGTGATGAGATAGAGTATGACCTCTAGTCGAGTTTAGTGGAACTATAAATCTTAGTAGTAAGTACAGAGCTTTACTCTGTTGTGGACCTCTTAGAAGCAGTTTGACCCTGACCTAAATTAACAATGTTATGAATTATACAATTATGACTGAGGTTGAAATTTATCGCTCTCTCCATATCATCTTTGGTGTTCGCTCTAATTTCCATAATAATAGTAATTAACGGCTGCGTTTTTTTAAGCTGACCATCACGCTATCATTGGTAAACAACTGTCGGTCTGATGAATTGTTACACTCGTCAAAGAAGTTTATATTTTTATGAAACGTCCTTTTTTTTTTTTTATTATGGAGTTGGATTTCCAATCACGTCTGTAAAATATTGTACAGTAACAGTCAAGCTGCAAGTACTCATGTCTTATCTCCGTAAAACAAAAACAAAAAAAAAACGGCCGGCATGGTCTTGTGGATAGCGGGTCCGGCTACAGATCGAAGGATCTAGGGTTCGAGACGTGATGCCACTGAATACGCTCCGCTATTTGGTTCAAGTAGTCAGATTAAGCCCTTATTGCGGCGGGTACTGTTGGCTGTCTGACATCTCTCTGGTCATTAGAGGCAGCTATACGTAAATTATAAGAGTCTCTGACCTGGCCGTGTAGACCACGTGTGCAGAAAACTTGGGTTGAGAAGTTCCGAACTGTTAAGCAGTTTTTTTCTTAGATGGATAATGAAGCTAGCCTTTGGACGTTTCACTAACAAGAAGGGTGGGAGCGCAGCTAAGACTATAGGAGCATATAAATTATATCTGAAAGTACAAATTTAAAAACTAAGAAGTTTTAAAAGCTGCCGTAAATATATTACTTCCATTAATTAATGTAGTCACAATAACTAACCTGGGCAAATAACAAATGGGTTATAGGAGGGCTTGGGGGGGGGGGAGTCAACAAAATGCGTGTTTAGAAAGGGAAGGTACCATAAAAAAATGTTTGCCCACCACTGCTCTACAGCATCACAGTAAACCCTAGGAACAATACAACAAAGTTTTTATTACGTATTTCAGCAACAGGTGTCATACACGTTAGTCTGGTGTGTTGATATCAGACACCAAAGGAATATAAATCACGCTGGAACAACTCTTCAAGTGATCATACGATAGTTAGTAAAAAACCCAGTCGTCTTGGAAACTCAATAAAGATAATATAATAAAATTTGTTTTATCGGTTGGGTTTCGAGCCAAAATTTGAGATGATGGATAAAAAATAAACACATCTAAATAAATAACGCTCAACTTTATAATTTGTGTGTAATTTTTGAATGTACAGTCTACTTTCACGACAGTTTTAGATAAAACTTCACCAATGAAAATTAAAAAGCTTTTTTAAAAGTTGGGCAATGAAACGTCTTTCTCTCCAAAACCCCTAATCCCATAATGAATTGGTTCAACATCAAAAAACATAACTTTATAATAATTGGTAACAATTAACAGAATTCGGTAACAGTAGGACACAAAATATAATCCAGTTCTCTCCATTCAGAATGTAGGATGTTACAAAAACTAGAAAAGAAATGAATGAAACTGAGTTGAATTGGTTCAACTACTGTGGTCATACTAAATGGTGTAATAAAAAAGTCCACTTTTATGCTACACCATCACCACTAAAGAATGTGCAAAAACAAGCTCCGTACGTAAAGTCCACTTTTATGCTACACCATCACCACTAAAGAATGTGCAAAAACAAGCTCCGTACGTAAAGTCCACTTTTATGCTACACCATCACCACTAAAGAATGTGCAAAAACAAGCTCCGTACGTAAAGTCCACTTTTATGC
>NW_013669706.1:0-10164 GCF_000517525.1 Limulus polyphemus
AATGAAAGTTATTGGCTTGTCGTGTCTCTGTTATTTACCATGAAGATATAATGAAAGTTATTGGCTTGTCGTGTCTCTGTTATATACCATGAAGATGTAATGAAAGTCATTGGATTGTTGTGTTCTTGTTACATGCCATGAAGTTGTAATGAAAAGTCATTTCGTGGTTGTATTCTCGTTAGAGACAATGTGGTAATAATGAAAGTCATTGGATTATTATATTCTCGTTACATACCACGACGTCATTGCTAGGTTGTATCCTCGTAACAGGTACTGTGGTTGTAATGAAAGTCATTGGAGTATTGTGTTCTCGTTACATACCATGAGGTTCTACTGAAAGTCATTGTATGGTTGTATACTCGTTACAGACCATGTGGTTGCAATGAACGTAATTGGATTGTTGTGTTACCGTTACATACCATGAGGTTCTATTGAAAGTCATTGTATGGTTGTATACTCGTTACAGACCATGTGGTTGAAATTAAAGTAATTGGATTGTTGTGTTACCGTTGCATACCAATATGTTCTAATGAATGTCATTGTATTGTTGTGCTATCCTTACATATCACAGAATTTTAGTGTTAACGCAAGATTGACTGTTTAAGTAGAATCTACATAGCAGGTCTCATTTCGTTATTTTATAAGAATTCTGCACTGTTCAACTTAAGATCGACTGATAAAATATGATCTCATATTTCATATCACTTTGATTATTATCATATTCTCCATTAAAAAAGGTAAATTGTTAAAATGGCATCCAAACCCTTATTTTTTTCAATCTGACTTACAACCAACTATATGAGAACGTGACGAATAAATACATCTATCATCATTATTGTACCTCACCTGATGACATAAACGAATGTATACAGGTTGTCAACTGTACTTGAACTACTTTTCACTTAAGGGAAATATACTTGTAATGTTATTAATTATAGATCTATATATATACTAAGATGCTTAGAATTCTAATCATCCTTGTTCAGTTAATTTCAATTAACCCAGTTTTATTTCGGATTTGTCGACATTTATTCAAATAGCGGAAACTCTTTGGAAATATTGAGTCAGTTATTTATGGATTTTTTTTACAGAAACGCAAGACGCTTCGAGCAACACTACATGCAAAAAAAAGACTTAAAGCCAATGGTATGGAAGCGATTACCATAAAAAAGGGAATGCTAGGATACAGAGAGGACTTATCTCCTCATGGAGCTATAGCTTCCATCAGTTCTCACGTTGACCCTCCTCCTCCACCACCTCCTCCCCGAGCTATGCCCCCCATTGATACTCCTTCTTCGCCATCTACGCCTATAGACTTTGACAATGATCCTGATTTCCACAACATTCCTCCACCTCCCCCTCCACCAGCTGCTTCTCCTCTGGTAAGAATGCGAGGGTCGAGGATAGCATATTCTCTACGTGGAGATCCATTGTTCATGAGCACCAGCGATTCTTATGACATTCCAGTATAAATAGACATGCCTAGTTTTAAAATAAACTTGTGTTATCTTCATTTGGAAGAGGAAAGAGGCAACATGTTTAAGGTGGCTTAAGACTTTTACCCAAGCCATACTTTTAGATATTATAATTTAGGTAATAGCTAGTAGGATCTAGTTGCATGTGTTAATTTTTTCTTGTAGTTATTGTTGCCAAAAAGCAAGTTAATTGTGGAGACGCAGATTTCGAGTTTGATTTTTTTGTGAAGTGCAGTTAATTTTGATACAATATTTTATTCATTTTCACGTGCCAAACCATTAGAAACGTCAAGTGTGTAAGATCTGGTTCATAGTTCAATATTAAGAAATTTTGTTAAATAGTAGAAACACACAGGTAGCATTAGGATTATTAACTGGTTTATGCTCGTAGAAATAGTTGTTTTGTTGTTTAAGCATTTAACATCGTGTTTACATATTTTCTTGTGTTAGCTGATAATGCCATTGACACGTAATGTGCTAAAGTCTCAGATACTTGAGTCACCGTAATAAAAGTCGGAATTTTAGTCTTTACAGTTTACAACTTAAACTTTTAAAGTAGATTATTGATTTATTTATTCCAATATAATTTATCTATAAGTATAATATTTTTTAAAATTTTGTTAGATGTATCCCATATTAAAATCAATTAGATATTTTCATGTCTTTAACTGAATTTCTAAGGATTTTAACCAATAACTAGATATTAATGTTTCGAAAATTTTCCTTCTGCATATCTGTAGAGAAAACTCGTGATTTATATCAGTACTAGTCAGAGTGTCAAAAGCTTACGCAATAAAGATGTTTGCAGGAAAAATCTTATTGAAATCTTTAAACAGGTAAATTCAAACCTCATGATGTACAAATATTCTCATAATTACAACTACATAATATATATTATCAGCAATAAAAGGTTATTATTATTAAACTATAATGTTTACGAAATAATTATTCAATTGTGTCTGACTTGAAGTTTTGAATATTTATGTTTCTTACTTTTATTCAAACACACATACACATCTTTATTATTTACCATATTTTCTCTGTCTATTAACATTCTAAGATCTTTTATTCTTACTCTGCATTGATGAAAAAAATGTTAGTATTTATTAAAATCTAAGTTCTGTTTTAATCCACACTGATAATAAGCCTGAAGAA
This sequence comes from Limulus polyphemus, assembly GCF_000517525.1. Lineage (NCBI taxonomy): Eukaryota > Metazoa > Arthropoda > Merostomata > Xiphosura > Limulidae > Limulus > Limulus polyphemus. The sequence continues at coordinate 2,631 of NW_013669706.1, forward strand.
TTTCTTATAAATAAATAATGTTCATCCGATTACACACAGTTTTGCGAAAAATTCCTAAATATGAGCATCGACACTGATGAGTTGTTTGATATAGAATTTCTGTCAAAATCATTAAAATATAAAATATCTTATTCCAGTATAAAAACTCGTATAACAAAAGTTTAATATAATATGAGTTGGAATTATATTTAATTTCATATGCATTTTTGGCAGAGTATATATATATATATATATATGTGTGTGTGTATATATGTAGGTTTAAGAACTTAAATTAACTGCAGTTACCTGTTGAATGAAAGTGGACGATGTTTCGGCTTCTATAATGAGGCCTGAAACGTCATCCCCTTTTGACTCAACAGGTAACTACAATCCATTTAAATTCTGAAACTTCTTATGTATACTTTTATTGACAATTAAAAAAATTATATTGCAAATGATTTATGGGTTGAGTAAAATATGACTACAATACTTTTTAAGTTAATATTTTAACAAGATGGCCGCTAATTTCCATTTTCAGTTTATTAGGACCATGCCTCGTCAAATTTATTTTTTAAACGCGTAGGTTATGTTTTAAAAAGTGGATTAGGCATCAAAATAGTTTTTATTGATATTAGATTTTTATACCATTTGATTAAATTTGATTTCTTTAAGCTTGTAGACGAATTTTTGACTTTTCCTTGTGTTTGTTCACCATGTAATAAGTCCCTAAATGTTTAAATAAATTGTTTTTCTTTGTAAATCTCTCGACAGATTACTAATATTTTTATACAGCCTAATGTAGCCTAATCAGTTAATGTTACCCATATGTTTAATGGGGATTATTCAAATTTTTATTTACAATATTACTGTGAACATTCGAAATATTCTAATCAAAAGACTCACAAAAACATCTGGAATTATTTCCAAATTCTCATTCACGGTAACTATTAGTAAATGTTTATTACCATCTTTGTTATCAGTTAGATAATGCCAAGAAAAACAAATAACTTAAAAAAACAATTCATAAGGCCACGGAAGTAATGATTCGTTGTCATAACCCTTAATCTGGATTATAACACTTAACACTTATATACTATCACATTTTTTACTAACGAAAGTACATTTTGATTAAACGCCTTATAATAACTCACAAGGATTAACTTTTATTTTATGTTTTCCATGTGAAACACTTATATCGCTTAACACATTCTAGAGAAGCAAGCATAAATCATCTTGATCACATATGTCTGTCTGATATTTTGATAGTAGAGGTTAAAAGATAAAACAGTAGAGATAAAAGATGAAACTTGTCGTTGAATATTGTTCTGAAGTATTGAATTATTTATGCGAAGCCAGTAAGATGATATATCTCTTGTGTTAGTAAATGTCACACGTTATATTAAATACTTTTAGTTGATGTTTTAATAATAATTATGGAAAACATCTGTTCAAACCTTTAGAAATGTTAGAAACTTTTCTAATACAAAATTCAAAAGAAGTTTGATAACTACTGGGTGATAATTAGTTGTTTGTTTGGAATTAAGCACAAAACTACACAAGGGGATATCTATGCTTTGCCCACCATGGGTATCGAAACCCTGTTTCTAATGTTGAAAGTCCACGGACATACCGCTGTTCCATTGGAGGCCTGGGCGATAAGTAAATGTCTTCTGTTTGACGTAAAAAATATTAATTTAAGGCAGAAACTTTTAATAGGAATATATTGTATTACATATAAGATCATTTCGTTTGCTTATCGATTGAAGAATTACTTTTAACTTTAATACAAATACATATAAGTCCTATATATAAGAGTATATAATCCTTATGCTGCAAAACTTTCCCCTTGATCAATAAAATTCAATTTCTACTCATGTTTAAAAGATGACGAATTAAAATTTCTTCGAAATGACGAATATATTTTGGTCTGTTCTTTAATTTTTGAGCTTACAACGCACATTTCTATAAGATATGAAAATTAAGTTCAACAAACCTTAAGGAGCGGAGGAAGGTTTAGGTGTTCTTATAAAGTTGAAGGCTAGGAAAGCTTATAAGTAAAATGATCCGAAAGGTTGAAAAAAATTATAATAAATAAATAAAATGAGAAATATATGTTAATATGTTGTGTTTCTACAATGCAAGCTTAAGCCACTTAAAAGTCTTGTTTCGGTACGAAGATGTCACTATATAAAACGAACCTATTGGAAACGTTTCTTTCTTTTCTGTTTGGTCAGGTGAAGACATAGGTATAATACTTATGTGCCAAAAATATTTGAAATGAGCATTTCGTGAATGAATATGACCTAGAAACTTAGAGCTAATTTCAATAATATGTTTGAAAATTTTAGTGATGTTAATGATGTAGCTGCTAAGCATCTGTTACAAATACTTGCTCGAAATATTTTCATAGACTAATATTTCTAATATGCATTACTAGCACTTGTGTTTAAAATTTTAAATTATAATAAATAATTAAAAACAACATTTTGTATTTACACAATAAAAACTTTATTGAAGCCGTACAGAATTTTTTTTGATGTTTCTTTAATAACTAAAGCTCTTTGAAGCGCGTATGGTCATAGAAAGTACCCATATATACTAATTATTATGGGAAACATGGCAATGATGACTGATCTATTTGTTAGTATGTCTGGGCTTAAACGTGGTTGATATATGCACTACCGGCACTTGTGTTTAAAATTTTTCAAAATTATAATAAATAATTAAAATAAAGTTTTGTATATACACAATAAAACTTTATTGAAGCCGTACGGCTTCCACATTAAAACAGAAATATCACTCTACAAGTACATTACTTCATTGTTATTTGCATATTTCCTTGGTGTAATGAAAAAATTATAATGTATCTCGCCATATATCAACGTATTGACTTGCTAGTCCTTCGTCTCTATTTAATACTTGTATTTGTTTTCTATATTTCATTATTTCTAATGTTTCTCTAATGTTTAATGATATAAAACTGCGAGGCTGAGCTAAAACTAAAGTTTTTCCCCATAATATTGTATGTTGAGTAGTTTTTACATGTTCGGCTATAACTGACATTTCTATTTTATTATTTCTTATGTAACTTTCGTGTTCTTGCAAATCTATATTTTAACTTTATTTTAGTTTGACCAATATAAACACTACCACATTCACATTCTATCTTGTATATACCTGTTTTATCTGTTAATTCTATTCTGTCTTTAGCATTCTCTATTATATCTTTTACCTTATTTATTGGGTAAAAATTCTGATACTTTTAAATATTTTATGTAATTGACTTGTTAAACCTAGAACGTAAGGTAAACTTAGAGTTTCTTTTTTCATAAACAGATTTTAGTGTGTTATTTTTAACTGAATATGCATTTTTGTTAAATTTCTTAAATGCTTTGTCTAGTATATTTGGTTCAAATCTTCTATCAATAGCTATATATACGTAATTAATAACAATTAGTTATTTAAATCTTCCTGTCTTCAACATATTTTTATAGCTCTACAAACATATGTATAAAATGCGGATATTTTTTGGGTTTTTATATGACATGATTCTTTGTGTGGCAGCATAACAACAGCAAAAGGTTTTCTATAAACTGATGTTTTTAAGTTACCTTCTGCTTCTTTCGTAAATAATACTTCCAATAAATTAATGCTATTATTTTATTCAATTTCACACGTGAATTGAATTGCTGGTTCTTTACTATTTAAATAACTTAAAAATTCTTGTGGTTTGCTGTTGCCATGTCGCCACACCACGAATGTGTCATCTATATATCTTATCTAAACTTCTGGCTTAAATGTAGCGTTATTTAAAGCTTCATTTTTTAAAACTATCCATGAAAAGGTCTTGTAAGTTACTCCTGAGGATGACGTAGTTCATGTCGAAACATGTACGTGTAGAGTGATATTTTTATTTTAAAATTGCAATATAGTTTTTATTGTGTAAATACAAAACGTTGCTTTTAATTATTTATTATAACTTAATATTTCTAATGTTTTGTTAGTCCGTAAGTATTTAGTGATCACATACGTGCAACACGTTAATGAATAAATTCCAGTATGTTGTTTAGTTAGCCTGACTTGGTGGCTAGGGCTTCCGACTCGCAACCTAAGGGTTGTGGGTTCAAATCTCATCTCCGAACATGCTGACTCTTTTAGCCATGTAGGCGTTGTAATGTGACGGTCAATGCTACTATTCGTTGCTAAAGAGTAGCCCAGGAGTTGGTGATGGGTGATGCTGACTAACTGCCTTCTCTTTAGTTTGTCACTTCAAAATTAAAGACAGCTAGAACAGATAGTTCTTAAGTAGCTTTGCGTAAAATTTAAAACAAATAAACAATTGTTTAGTTAAAGGTACATTACGAAATGTTGAAGGTTAATAGTTATATATAAGCCGCTGAAACAAGCTAAATATAGAGTAAGTAAGAAAGGGTTAATGGGCCTTGAAATGCTAGAGACAGAAGTTTATCAAATGAAAGATCTGGAAACTACGAAAATATTAATTGTTGAAAAGTTTATTAATCACACTAATTACTTACAAGAAGTTGTAAAATTTATAAAATTCCATATTTGATGCAAATATATCTTATTGTTATACTGGATATGACACAGATTCTATATTTATAAATAAAGGGGTTGATAAGGAAATCGTCATAGATACTTACTCTTGATGGCAGAGAATTAACAGATCTGTATTTAAAAACTAGCATACATATTTATACTTATAATGGTCCAATAGGTAAATATGTTCAAGTTGTTAATTTTGCATACTTTGAGAAAAGTGAGAATAATGTGTTTGATTATGTGATGTGTTATACAAATGTAATTTGGGGTTTATATTAAACGTTAAAGATTGTTAGCAGGTCATTTTCCGATAAAATACAAATTAGAGACAAAAGAGGGAAACTTGAAAGGAAAACTAAATATATAGAAGCTGAAAATCAATGTTTACGGTAATAATTTACAACTCTGACATTCAATTCCACTGTTTGATTAATTGTAGTCGCATAGACTATGAGTGCTGCTAACTGGTATATTTCACTCTGGTCAGCAACTCTAATTTAGTGATGACTATTAAACCCTATAGGACTCTGATCTTGCCGTTCAGCCAATGTGTCGCTTAAGATGCTTTTCTGGTTGAAACTACAAAATCTAAATTATTGAGTTCATAAATTGCTGATATGGAAATAAGTAAATTACAGAAATTCATGAACTGTAGTACTGATTTTTTTGAATATAATACATATTTGTAGATTTGTAAGAGAAAAGCAAAAGAGGAAAATTAAAAATAAACTCGAACAAATTATGTAAACCTAAAATAATGTGAAATTATAAACCCATGGTTCGATAGAGAGTGTAGAAACAAAATGTTAGAGCTACGTGAAAATATGAAAAGAATAAAAATGTATAGTCTGAAGTATAGACGTGTTTAATTTAAAATAAAAATTTATTAAACTTGAATACAGAAAAGATAAGGAAGCTTTAATTCTGGGATGGTTAAGAGATGTTGAACTATTTCTCTCGGTGTTAAAAATATTTTTAAAAATGAAAGAAAAAACTTAAATATTAGGAAACATAAATAACGAATTTGGATTAGTAGATTGAAAAATAAGAAAGTCTGTTTGTTTGCTTATGGCAAAACTACTAAGGCTATCTACTGCCTTCTAAAAATTTGAGCTCCAGACCTAACGAATAGTGGGATTGACCATCACCTTATAACGCCTGAACGGGCAAGCATGCTCGGCGTTGAGTGCTCAGCAAGAAAATCAAAAGGAAGAAATTGGTAGGATGAACAAAGATGGAGACGAAAATTAAAGATATCATTAATTATTAATTTACTTTCAAAAGAATTTAATGTTAAAAGAATATGAATTAACTATTAGAAATGACTTTACATTTAAAATTGTAACTGTCCAACTAAGAATTTTATATTCTGATTTGAAATTGATAAATGTAGAAGGAGAGGTTTAGAAAATAAAAATAGAATATATAAAATATTTCATTTTATGTTCGCATGCCATACCTTTCAACATTATAAAATAATATATATATATATATATGTACCTGAATTTTGTAAAATTATTAAAAGTAATGAAAATAAATTACAAAAACGTTTTAACACTTAATCAGTAATGTTTAGAAAGAATAAATATAAATATAGCATATACAAAAGAGACTCCATTTTGTATAGTATTAACTAGATTTAACGCGGTGCTCAAATATCTATCTGATGTGCAGATTTTGAATGGATATTTTTTTATTTGTAATTATATTCGATTGTTTATATAAAACATAATTATAATTTAATTAATATATTATTTTAAGTCTTAGTAATAATGGATGTGACGTTACAACACGCGAACTAACCTTGATAGTAATTTGGAACCCATCATTGTTTATTAGCTCAATAGGTGTCTTCAATAAGAATACCTTAAAACAACATTTAAACTGCACTTTGTTTGTTATACTCTATTTCGAAAGGGATCGATCGCTCAGAACCAGAGCTCACCAGGCCAATTCTTTTACGACATACAATATTTTAGTTTAAATACTATTATACGTTCTTTGTTTTATTGTCATATATTATTATATCTTCTACCTATGAAAAATTCGTGTTTTGGGGTATTGCACACCACAGGATTTGCTGCTCTGTATGTGGCTGATAGAAATAATTTATCAGCTCAACATTTTATATGTATTGTTAACCGGTCGAACTGATGACCTATGATATTAAAACAAAAGATATTTTCAGCAGGAGCATGAATTGAAATATTTTAATTATGATATTATTTTCAGCAAGAGCATTTGCTTTTAAATATGTAGTCTAATATCCTGTTCTAAATGTAAAATATAAACACTATTACATTACTAATATCCTGTTCTAAATGTAAAATATCAACACTATTACATTACTAATATGCTGTTCTAAATGTAAAAGATCAACACTATTACATTACTAATATCCTGTTCTAAATGTAAAATATCAACACTATTACATTACTAATATCCTGTTCTAAATGTAAAATATCAACACTATTATATTACTAATATGCTGTTCTAAATGTAAAATATCTACACTATTACATTACTAATATCCTGTTCTAAATGTAAAATATCTACACTATTATATTACTAATATCCTGTTCTAAATATAAAATATCAACACTATTACATTACTAATATCCTGTTCTAAATGTAAAATATACACTATTACATTACTAATATCCTGTTCTAAATGTAAAATATCAACACTATTACATTACTAATATCCTGTTCTAAATATAAAATATCTACACTATTACATTACTAATATCCTGTTCTAAATGTAAAATATCTACACTATTACATTACTAATAGCCTGTTCTAAATATAAAATATCTACACTATTACATTACTAATATCCTGTTCTAAATGTAAAATATCTACACTATTACATTACTAATATCCTGTTCTAAATATAAAATATCTTCACTATTACATTACTAATATCCTGTTCTAAATGTAAAATATCATCTCTATTACATTACTAATATCCTGTTCTAAATGTAAAATATCA
>NW_013669706.1:10677-16444 GCF_000517525.1 Limulus polyphemus
TCTATTACATTACTAATATCCTGTTCTAAATGTAAAATATCATCTCTATTACATTACTAATATCCTGTTCTAAATGTAAAATATCTACACTATTACATTACTAATATTCTGTTCTAAATGTAAAATATCTACACTATTACATTATGTTTGTGAACTTTTACCTTTTGTCCGAAATGTTATGTTTAAAGCATAATACCTATTTCGGTTTTTTTATTTATAAAATAAAACACCTTTTTATCGAGTTATAACATGAAACTATTGTGTATAAAAAAGTTCTTAGTAGAAGGTTGAAGTATGTAAAATGGTTAATCTGTTTTATAAAAGTATTTTACAGAGATTCAACAAGATCATTAAACTGTTTAAAATACTGTTTTTCTTTTATATAAAATAGTTTTATCATGTTTGTGCGCTAGAAGTATTGAAATATTAAAAACAGTTTTATCCTTTTCATTTAGAACTTTAACAGAATTTCGGCAAAATATCTGTGTAGGATTTGACTATTTTGTTGTATTCACAAGTTTTACGTTTTAAGGAGTTTTAGCAGGATGTTGTATTCATAAGAAATGTGTAATCCTGTTTTGTAAAAAAGGTTTATCGAGTTTCAGCAGTATTGTTAAAATGGTGTAAAAACTGTAAGCAAGTTCTACCGAGATTAGCAGGTGTATTGAATTGTTTACGATTCATTTATTCTATTGTAAGTTACTTCTACAAATGTCTCATGTTGTTTAAGATAAATATATTTTAACGTCAAAGACTGGACCACACGCTACATTATATTTTACCAGTATGTCTGTTTTAAAAGGTGATAAACGGCAATGAAGTCCTTATAGTAAATGGGTTGTTTGTTACCGAAACTATAAAATTCATCATTTGTAGTGAGCCACACCACAGAAGAAATAAAGTGTTTAGAAATCATCCTCTTCGTTTTAACCATGTTCATCAAACCATCCCGGCCCGGCATGGTTACGTGGTTAGGGCGCTCGACTCGCCATCTGAGAGGCGCGGGTTCGAATCCCCTTCACATCAAACATGCTCGCCCCTTTCAGCCGTGTGGGTGTTATAAGATGACGGTCAATTCCACTATTCGTTGGTAAAAAGAGTAGCCCAAAAGTTGGCGGTGGGTGGTGCTGACTAGCTGCCTTCCCGCTAGTCTTACACTATTAAATTAGGGACGGCTAGTGCAAATAGCCCTAGCGTAGCTTTGCGCGAAATTCAAAATCAAACCATCTCAAACATATCTTCTGAACAGATGTACATTATTTTTCCAGAAATTTCATTTCAATTGCTTTATCGTGATGTTAGTTCCCTCATACGTTTACGGGCTTAACAGCTTTAAAGTCCAGGGTTCGATTCCGTGCAGTGGACATAGCAGATAGCTCAATGTGGCTTTTCTCTAAAAAAAATGAAATTCTGAAAAAATTGACTTATAGAGTCATCAGAAAGAACCAACACCATTTAAATTCCTTCTGAAGTTATACTATGTAATAGTATTTTTTATTTCTAGATCCAAGAAAAAATATGAAAGGTATACTTCGAATAATTTAGATAAATATTTAGCAACATTTTTGCGACTTGAAGTTCGTGGTTTACAGTCTGAATTCTGAACAGTTATGTTTTACGGATGTATATGTGTTTTCTTATATCAAAACCACATCGGGCTGTCTGCTATCCACCGAGGGGAATCCTACACTAATTTTAGCATTGTAACTCCGAAGACTTACCGCTGTCCCACTATAAGGAGAGGTTTTACGGATTCATCGCTAAGGATACACTTCGTTTACATTGAGGTTTAGTCTAGATGATATTTACTTCAGAACCCGTTTACTCTCTTTTATAAAAAGTCATGAATCTGGAAGAGAAAGAAACATGTATTAAATTTACTGGGAGTACTGACATGCTGAATCATTAATAGTCAACAGAAACTAAGGGTATTGCGATTTCGCTAGTACGCCTATACAATGTATCTAATGTCATGAGTTTTATATAACCATATACATTTGTGTTTGACAGTATAAATACATATGTAATAAATTATTATAAGTGTATATATATATATATATGTACGACTTTTGTAACAAAATATAATACATATAGAAACCTTCTTCGTTATAAAATGTAAATTTTATATTCTTTAGACACATTGATAGTATTGAGAAAATGTGGAAAGCATGTTTATGATACCTAGATCACTAAACTCGATTATAACACATGTATATTTTTCTGTATAACTACATATATAATTTTGAATAAGTAGGCCAAAAAACAACTACCATCGTGAGTATAGTGCAAACAAATAAAACTAGGAAAGTGCAAACGAATAAAACTAGGAAACAAACTACAGAGTGAGAATGTGCCTTAGAATATATTGGAGTAGAAAAATTATCCTCAGAAGTGAAACACACATAGCCTAGTGTAGGATGTAACCTATATTTTTAGGCCTTGCTTAGCCATTAAAAAATGATAAAATTTAAATTTAAAACCACTATTTACTGTCTTAAAGCAAGTGTGGGAAGAAAAAAGTAAATCAGAACAGGTTATTTTAGCAGATCCTTTAGGATTCGTTTATCGTGAAGTTGGTACTTAAGTCCATATAATGGTACAAAACCTATAAGAATAACATATTGAAATATAATATGATTGCGTCCAGATACATTGCAAAAGAAAGAAATATAGTTAGAGTTTCCCTCCTAATTCCAGTAGTGTATTACTTCACATAACCTCCTGCCTAACCGCAATCAAATAAAAATGTAAAAAAAAGAAAAAACACACAACAACAAAGAACAATAGTCTAGAAGTGGTGGAAGCTATTCTCTACCACTAATTTTGGTATTCCAGCACCATGAAATATGAATAATTTATACGTTACTTGTGTCTTGACACAATTTGTTTTCTTATGTATTTATACGTTACATAACTTACATATATATTTTATTTTTTTTTAGTTGAATCCCTGTTGATCAACTATCTAATTAATTCTATTTGGATATGCTTCAAGCTACATGGTGTTTATGTACGTTATATTTGGGAATCTTCAATATTTAATAATATCGTAAATAAATCTGTGGAAAATACAATAACTAATATAAAGACTAGTTGATGGAGGACTTTGCCTATAAAGATATAAAAATGGTACTATAACAACCACGTGCCCTTTGTCTTATTCTGTGATATGGTGTGGTATCAAAGTTAATATTTTCTTGCTAGTCTATTGTCTATGATTTGCAACTCCACAATTGACAGCAAACGTAGTCTCTATGGCCATAAATATCAAGATTGAAACTTAAACACAGTAAGGATCCTAGAAACATTTGTGTAGTCTCCTTTTCTAATTAATGCATTATCATACAAATATTATAATAATATAACTTCATAAATGTTTTATTTTAATGATAAAACACTCACAAACATACAATAACACTCCAACTTTAAACCAATAATGACATCAGTTATTGTAAACTTTTAGCTCGTTATCTTTGTGTATGAGAACGTGAAATAGCGCTGTATTAGGCATTTTGGTTGGAGAAAGGAACACAATACATGGACTCTGCGACACTTAAGCAAACATTTTAAGATATTTTAACATGCATAAAAACGTATTTGTAAGTAACATTATATCAGTGTATCTCACTAAACCTAAAGGTAAGAAAAGAACTAAATGTGTCCACGGAAATGTTCCACAATTGGAAAGGAGCGGTACAATTTAATTATAGATAACCCTCCACTGAATATTCAGTAACCTAAAGAAAACTTCTAACTGAGCTTGCAGGTGTTGTATTTAGCGTTGTATTTACTGGTCAGTTCATATTAGCAGTTGAGATTAGCATAGTATTTACTGATCAGTTATTATCAGTAGTGTTTTACTGGTCAGTTCATATTAGCAGTGTCTTTACTGGTCAGTTGAGATTAGCAGTACATTTACCGGTCACTTAAGTTTAGTGCATACTATCTTTACTAGTCAACTCGACTGTAGAATAATTCTTGTAAGAATAAACAAAAAGCTTCTTGTTAGGTTTACAGACAAATCACAGCAAAATCAATGGCAAACACTGTGGTTTGTTATTGTTTATAGAACATAGTGATTTTGTTTATTTGATCTTTAAAAGACAAATCTGGTTTTAGTTTTTATTTTGCAATCATATATTATCCTTATAAATCCTACTTTCCCCTTGACATTAAATACCATATCATCATTTTTAACTAGTTTGGTCCATTACACCGAAATCATCTGTTACTTCCCCACTCAGTGGCTCAGCAGTAAGTATGAAGGTTTATAAAATGGGTATCAATACCCGTGGTGGGCAGAGCACATATAACCCACTGTGAAGCTTTGTACTTAATAAAAAAGAAACAAGCAAACTGTTAGTGCAAAACATAAAAATTATAGACATTTATCAACTGGAAAAGGTATATGGATGATTTACATGTATTTTTAACCCTAAAATCGAAAGTTGATCATTAGTAACTATTCTGCTCGTCACAATATACGACATACAATAAAAGTACTAAACTGTTTATCAACGATAATCTATCATTAGAGAAATCTTCATTTGAAAATTAGTTCTTCCACCAGTTTGTGTCAAGATTTTGGCGAAAGATCTTTTGTAAAGTAGTATACTTATAGAAGACCTGTTTTCAGTGTTAAATTAGTCAATACGCATTGAGAGGTCAAGTTTACCCTAATCTTAGTTACAACTACATGGTTGGAAGAAGGTATGACGTTATCACGAAAAACGTTGTAGATGCAGCCACGATGACGTTCGCGTTAAAGCGATCAGTAAACCTAGAAACGTTAGAACTCATCACAAAAGGAAGAGAAAGCTTCGAAGCAGAAAAAAAACAATTTTTGGCAGTTCCATTACGTTTCACTAAGCAAGAGATCGAAATGTAATATTATTCAAACTTTTTTATGACAAATTCGTTTAACTGATTTTCTTTTGTTCAAAATTGCCAACTAAACATGGAAATTTGTGTACGATCGACTCAATTTTAAGATTAAATTAGATTTAGTGGGACAGCGGAAAGACCACGCACTTGCAACGCTAAAATCAGGGGTTCAGTTCCCCGCGATAGACACAGTAGATAGCTCAATGTGGCTTTGCGATAAAAACACACACACACATACAATAAATTAGAATTACTACATAATTACCAATGTAGAAAGTTAGATAGATATTATGATTAATAGTAGTAGTAGTATTTTACTTCGTTTTGTTTTTCAATCTGATATCACCGCGTATCTGGAATCCTAGGTTAGAAGCTTTATTTCGTGTCCAAAGTCGCCAGATGTAATGACTGATATTGATGATAAGCAACTATTGCTGATTAAGTTTAGATTCGAAACCCGAGGTATTTTATTTAACTGAACACAAGAAGAAGAAAGAGGCAGAAACCAACTTAGCCCATCGAAACCAACAAAACAAAGTAATCAACCTCAATGCACATTCAAGAAAGGTTTAAATACGTTTAAAGTAACGACAATCGGCAAGCTATCGGGCTTATAATTCCGTAAATCTATAACCCTAACAGAGAAATAATTCTGCTAGCAAACAGATCTAGCTTTGTGTGTTCAAACCTTATTCTTAGTGCTCGAATATTTAAGTTTGTATCTCCAACTTTATTACTTCACCAAAAAGATCTCCCAAACTTTAAATGAAACTTTTAACAGGCCCGGCATGGCCAGGTGGTTAAGGCACTCGACTCGCAATCTGAGGGTCGCGGGTTCGAATCCCCATCTCACCAAACATGCTCGCCCTTTCAGCCGTGGGGG
>NW_013669706.1:16957-24363 GCF_000517525.1 Limulus polyphemus
CAAACAAACAAACAAACAAACTTTTAACAAGTTAAACATATAAAGAAAGACTTCCTTTATGCTCAACAGAAAACAAATGTTCAGGCCTATCTTCTCCTTGAAAATTAATATCAAAAATTACGTAAGTACTTAAAAGAGGTATCACAAGAGTACCATGTAAGGTTATCCATAAATTCACATTTGGATAACAAAATCTCATTAACGATAGTTGGCTTTCGGTGTCTCAGCGATGCGTCTGAGGAGCACTAACTATAACTTATTGTGAAAATTTGCGCTTAAACAAAACAATTCAACGAACATTAAGAACAATCAAACTTTCCGTCAAAGTTTTCAGACATCGTGCAGGTACAAGAAGCTAAATCTTCAGCGACATTCTTCTCTGCTAGTTTGATCAGAGCATTTTTAAATTTTGCTTGTAGCATTGCTATTGACAATAACAAGAGTATTTGAGTCTACATCCTTTACATAAAGTATATATATATATATAAAGTTTCACTCAATTTTCAACTTTTTATAGCATGTATAGAACCCAAAACTAATATATGTTTGATATTTATGGATATCTATTTTGTGGATTATCAATTTTCTGTAATTTTTACAATGATATGCTATTAGTTAATTGAAGCTTTGCATACATCATATAAATTCCAATAAAAAGATGTAATCTGAATGAAAGTAGGCTTATACACCACAAACCTCTATATTTCAACATAAGTACTGAGTATGTGCACGAACTACATTGTAATTAAATTTGAGTACACGTTACGCGTATTGCAGACACCTTCACAGTTCTTATTGTAGGCTGGATAGTAAGTCACTGTGGTGCTCCTCTAGATTTTTTTTTAACTTTGTAAAATTTAAATGTTCATAAATATATTTTTTAAACATGTTTCTGTCATTTATACAGTTTACGATGCAAGCAATTAGATTTTAATTAACAATCTTTGCTTTCAAAATAATGTAATTTATTATGACGTCATCTAAATATATATGTAAAAACATGAAAAGGGTAAGATTAAATCACAAGTTCGCTAAGCCTAATTAAACAAACAATTACAAGCTAAAAGTGAAATGAAAGCCATGAAACATAGCACCTTTTTCTTCTGTTTCGGCATCCAGCTTTAGGTCTTGTTGAAATGATAGGGTCAGGTGCATATTGACCTCTTCCTCCAATCTTGACTGCTATTTTAAATTGAGAAAAAAAAAGCACGGTACACTTGGTGTTTATGATTTAAAAATCAATCATTGTACATATATTTTTAAAACTGGTACACTAACTGTAAACATCCGCTAAGAAAAAGCGTTTCATTTTGCTTTTATTGGTATCTAATAAAATCGTAAGAGACTTTAAACATATATAAACACAAAGGACTAAAATAAAGATGAATGATGAAGTAATCTAAATGAATGGCCAAAATACCGTTTGAATGAATGCAGTTGAAAAGTTAAAAAAATAAATTTAAAAGATCTCGCAGATAAAAGCTCCACTCTTTTGAACAACAATATTTTAGGCGTTATTGAGGAATAGCTTCTGTTTAGATAACAATACAAGCACACAAAATATAATATTTAACCTTATGTTGTAGGAGTAAAAACTTATGAAGAATATGTAGTGTATGTGTAATAATAAATCATTACTAATATATTATGCTGATATTATATATATTAAGATATAGCTCCAGTTAACTTTCGAAAATATGCTTAAGAATAAAAGATATTGTTGGATATTTAGCACAAAGCTACACAATGGGCTATCTGCGTTCTATCGTCCGCCTGAAACGAACCCCGCATTTTAGCGTTGCAAAGTCGTAAACTTACCACTGACATATAGGAATGGATAAGAATAAAAGTATAAGATAAGATGATAGAGGAAACAATACATTATCATAATCTATAGCTGACAAACATCCAAATCATGCAAAGTTAAATCTTTCCAGATCAATAAAAAAGAGAGGAACGTATAAGATATAACAGAAACGGGGAATATTATAGAACGAAAAATCAATATAATTTCCTTGAGGCTGTAGAGTTACAATTTTTAAAATCAACCTACTTACCGGCTATTGACAAATATAATTTTCTTCCCAAGTTGATTGAAGTTCTAAAGGTTTAGATGATCAATAGTGACAAGATTCACTGAAATGTTAATTGGTTGGTTGATATAAGTTGCCGGCTCACAAACGACTGAGATGCTGTCATGTAGGATCCCGCATTCTCCTCCATGTTTAACATACACATACTGTAAAAGGTAGAGTAACACATTCCAAAGCACGATTAAAACATTTTTTTATAGGAAAATCCTTTCAGACTATTATTAGTAGTTTTATCATCAACATGATTGAATGTTATACCCAATGGGCGCCTTCAACATTAAGCGCCTCGTTCTTTGGTTTATTTTGTTAAGTAAAATTTATAAGAATAACTCTCATGATTCAACCTGAATAACAGTAGAAAATGGGTAGGTTTATGAAAATTGAAAGCGATTGCCATTCTTTTAATAATTTTCTCCATTACTTGTTAGTTTGGTGACATGTAGAGAACAAGGATGCTCGGATTTCCAAGATATGCTCCTGTGACGTAGTATCTGTGATTCGTCTCGCGTGATTTAAAATAAGGTTTGGTGTTATGTAGAATATCTAGATATTTGCTGCGAGAGAAAAAATCTATTGAATCTGTTACGTTGGTTTGGAAATCAGATTCATTGGTTATAGGTGAAAATTTCTTTCTGTAAATAAGGTATCGGTGTGCATCAAAATGTTATAGGTGAAAATTTCTTTCTGTAAATAAGGTATCGGTGTGCATCAAAATGTTATAGGTGAAAATTTCATTCTGTAAATAAGGTATCGGTGTGCATCAAAATGTTATAGGTGAAAATTTCATTCTGTAAATAAGGTATCGGTGTGCATCAAAATATTATAGGTGAAAATTTCTTTCTGTAAATAAGGTATCCGTGTGCATCAAAATGTTTGTAAAGAATAGATGTTGCGTCAGTGTAGTCTGTGATGTTTCATTTATATCTAGAAAGTAAACAATTTCAGAAGTCACATTGGTGATAGGATGAAATGATGTTTCGAATACCGGAAAGATGTATGATATATACCAAGCATACAATGACAGAAGCTGTCTTTGATAGTTCTGAAAAATGTGAAGTGAAACCTCGTCAGTCCGAATGCATTTGTAATAAAGTATTTCTTCCGGATTGCCGAGACATCTGGATAGTTTAAACAGTCACTTTGAGTACTTGGGCACTATTAATAGCATGTGTTATCGATCGATAAATGTAACAGTGCAGACTAGTAATGCAAGAGGTAAACAAAAAGCAACTGTACGTACAATAAACTGCTAAGTTCTCAATAATTAATCATTTATACAAATTGAATTATCAAAGTGACACAGTGATCTCTTTGTTCAAATCAATGACTTACGTATAAAATTCAAAACACATAGTAAATTCATTACTTTCTTGTAAAAACAATGACGTTGTAAAGATGCTGGTATATCTTCGCGTTTTCGTTTCGGTGGACAGTGACTACTTGGCATGACTGTAGCATAAATCACTATTATGTCACTTAGATATCTGTTATAGTTTATATGTACATTCTTACTGTGAAGGTCGTTCTCAGAACAATTGTCGTAAACTGGTACCCAGAGCTAGTGAAGGTTGTCCTCAGAAAAATTATTGTAAACAGGTGCTCACTGTAATTGCGGGAGATTTGTGGTCAGTAATAATCACCTTCTTTCCTGTTTTTAACCAATCTCTACTTGACTCTTGTGAGTCATATACAGATTATTGAACTATGTATCTATAGGAAATGCGTATTTGTTATAATAAATACCTGTTCGGATTCGGAACAGGGAAATATATATATAACAACCTGTTATTAATTAGTGCTCACAAATGAAGACGTGTATACCTACATATTATATGTAAATATATTAACTTGTCGTTAGTGGATGTACCTTACTGCTATATATGTATATTGTAACAATTGCCTTCAACATATGTATATATCCTTCGTGAGTTCATGTATTCCACTGTATTATGTAGAAAATCCTTTCCTCAGTCTATTTGAAAGTTATGATGTATCTTTCTGCAACATGAAATTAGATAATTTTGCTAACTTGATTGTGCCAGAATATTTTTTTTTCTTTTTCTGCAAACCTTGCATTTTATATTCTATACGATATCGAGATTTATCGCTTTCACAACAAAATATCCAAAAGAAATATTCCATTTGTAAACAACCTCAAACGGGGTAGAAATAATTTGTGTGCATCCATTTATAGTAAGTAAATTCAGTGGCTAATTCAATTGTTGCTTTATACAATTGTGCATTTATCTTAGTCAGATTACAATGTTTGTTTTATTGAATTTCACGCTAAGCTATCTGCCCAGCCGTTCCTAATTTTGAAGTGATAGACTAGATGGAAGACAGCTAGTCAACACCAAGCACCGCCAACGCATGAGCTCCTTTTTAACAACGAATAATGGAATTAACCATGATATTATAACGACCCAACGGCTGAAGGGGCGAACATCTTTGGTAACGAAGTTCGATCCCCCCAATTCGCTGATTGTGAGTCGAACGTCCTAACCACCAGGCCATGCCAAGCCTAAGGTAACAATGAATCAACATTTTCAAAACATACAGAGTAATATAACATAGAATGTGTAATTGATATGCAATACAGTCCTAATTTTCCACGATAAATGTACAGATATATAGAAGCTGAAATTCTTTCGCGAAATATATCATAGGTATAAATCACAATTTTGTGTTCCCGAAGTTTTAATTTTTCATACCGTAAATGATTTGATCTAATTGACTTATGGATCTGGACGTTGCTTGTGAAACGATATAAAAGCCGTATACGTTCGAGTCACGAAGAAATACTGAGAAATATAACACACATACATGTTTTGCTGTCTCTAGCAAAGACTGATCGCTGCAAGATATTTCGCTAGCTTGGAGCAAACAAAATGCAATTTTTAGTTCCCCTCTTCGTGCATGATTGAATATATATATGGATATATTATTACTATAACTAGTAGTATCTCAAGAAAATCGTACGTTAGGTGGAGCTGTCGTGCAAGAACACATTCGAATATACTTTATCCATTTTGACACAATTTTTTGTATAATTTTGTACAATACTTAATGTAGAAAACTATGTTTAAGTATTTCAGTGATAAAATTTTTAATGTTTAAATTCTAATATTCAAATACTGTATCGACTTTATGTCTTAATAACGTGTTTTGAATTAACAAGACTTATTTACCTTGTTCCAAAACAAAC
Source organism: Limulus polyphemus (assembly GCF_000517525.1). Lineage (NCBI taxonomy): Eukaryota > Metazoa > Arthropoda > Merostomata > Xiphosura > Limulidae > Limulus > Limulus polyphemus. The sequence continues at coordinate 22,256 of NW_013669706.1, forward strand.
CAGACACTTAAGCAGAATGTTTGAAAGGAGGGTTCTAATTTGTATCCCATTTGTAATTGTCTTATTAACACAGACAACTTTATCTTCCCTGTATGTGTTTTCTATCGAAACAGACGACACATATTTTGCAAAACACAATCAGCATGCTAATGCCACTGGGGTCTGGGGGCATGCGACTTTTTCTAGCCAGAAGTCGTGCCCCGCATTTTGTGCCATGGGTGCGTTATAATAGTGACGGTTATACCCTCCTATTTGATTTGAATAGTCCAAGAACTTGCGCTGGGTGCTGTTGACTAGTTGTCTCCCCCTTTAATGTATCGCTTCAAAATAATTAGCTAGCACAGATAACCCTAGTATAGATTGGCGCGAATATCTGAAACAAACGTATGTATGAAGCTGTAGTCAATAGTATACGTAGCTCCTCTAGCGCGTACACTTGAATCTACTTATGAAATAAATTTCAGCTTTTAAACTATAGAAACATGTGGTTGAATTGTATATATATTAACATAAACACATTAAACAAGTTCTTTACATTGATATCGACGACACTGTTTCTCTGAAACAAAAATTTTTCACAAAAGAAGCATTTTTCAAGTACAATTTCATTGAAGACTATAAAACTAACACAACAAAAAGTTTAAAGAATAATTCAGCCAAACATTTCAAAAAATTCGTTCTCTTAAAGTTAACGTCACATGGTCTTGACACATTGCTTCTCTCATGATGGTGTATATCTAAACATAAACCATTATTAGACAGAAGCCTCTATGTGTGTCTGTTTATAACTGATGAACGCTAGACCGATTGTCACAAACCTTAACAATACCCCTTTGGACCCCGGAGTGTGACATAGATTGGTTGGCGATCTTGCTCCTCTACTGCGTTAGACCGGTACGTCAGCTAGTTTATAACATTTTTGACACCGTGTTTCTTTCTGAATGTGTTAAAATTAACTTTTTTCTGTAAAAAAATAAGAGTTATAGTCTTAGTGTGCTCAGTGATATAAAACATTTAAGGTTAACGTGTTATCCCCTTTTTTAAGATAGAGATAACTCAAATTCTCATTTTTTAAACGTAATACATGCTCCCTATATTTGTGATTCTACCTGTAAAGTACTGTAAGTACAGGAAAAGCTTGAAAAACTGACGCCGTTTGCATGCCTGTGGTGTAGGAAGTCCCCGAACTCATCTAAAGTAAATAATATTTAAACTTTAGTTGTTCATTTTAAGCGTTATTAAAGTTTTAGTGAAATTTTATCTCGGATATGATACTTGCGTGTACGGCTATTTTTTTCCATAAAATCAAAGCGTGAAAAATAGTTTGCACGCACGTACTGGGTTGGAGGAGGGCGGTGTTAACGTTTTGTACATAGTCTACATTCTTTTGATGAAGCATTAGCATTTTTTTCGATTTGTAGTAACGAGACACCAACTATTGATTTTAAGTTTGAACAAGTTATGTAACAAAAATCGATGCAATTCCTACAGTATCTCATTTTGTTTTCTAGCGTCATTTACAGTAAAAAATTTTATATCCTAACTTAATGTCCCCCTCCCCAATGGCACAGCGGTACGTCCGCTGTCTTATAACAGTAAAAACAAGACCTCGAAGCCGGTGATGGGTACAGCATACATAGCCCATTGTGTAGCTTTGTGCGTAACTGCAAACAAAACGAAACGAACTTGATGTCAACCAGGGCTACTCTGCGTATGAAAGTGAAACCTCAATCTTTAGAGAACCGCTTCGTAACAAACGTTTCATACTGTTGGAACAAGAGTATATAGTGACACAATGGTGTAGTATAGTTAGTAGGACAGTCATTATCGTGTCAAAACATTGTAATTTTATGGTATTGATATTGTCTATTTCGAACTTTCTTTTTGTTTTCTTTAGTTTACAGGAATTTTTTGTATTAGGTCGTCAAGATATTAATGTCGCATTTTGGAACACTTTCATTAACCACCCCCAAAAAACGTACACGACGTATAATAGTTAAACGAACTGCCTAAACGTCACGTTAGTGAATCCTATATAATGTGTAAAGTTTAGTATACTCTAATCCCATATAGTGATGGCACTGGACAAGACACATAGACGCTTGTTG
>NW_013669706.1:25355-40742 GCF_000517525.1 Limulus polyphemus
GCGTGCGCATCTAAGAAATATGGGAAAGCTCCATAAAAAAGGTGTTTGGGTGCCTCACGAACTCTTCGATGATCCTCGTTTCCAGCGTGTGAACGTTTCTTCGTCTATTCTGGCGCGTATTGCGCGTGAACCATTTTTGGACAGAATTGTCACCGGTAATGAAAAATTGATTCTCTATACGAATACTAAACGCCAAAAACAATGACTCAGTCCTAGATAAAAACCACTTCCGACCCCAAAACTTGGACTCCATCCGCAGAAAGTGATGCTTTGGATTTGGTGGGACATCAAAGGAGTAATTCATTTCGAACTCCTTAATCCATAGCGTACTATCAATGCATAGATCTATAAGTCAGCAACTGGAACATTTAAATCAAGCCCTTCATCAGAAACGCCCTTGACTCGTCAATCAGAAAGGTGTTTTTCTTCTCCACGACAACGCGACAAAAGATTAAGGAGTTGGGTTGGGAAGTTCTCCCCCACCCACCATATTCTCCAGATATGGCACCATCAGATTATCATCTTTTTCATTTGCTTCAACACCATCTTAATAGGAAAACGTATGCAAATATGGAAGGTGTTAAAGAGGACATCGACATGCTTTTGCTTCAAAGCCAAGTGATTTCTTTAATCAGGGCATTAACAACCTGCTTGTAAGATGGAAAAGCATCATCGGTAAGAATGGAGACTATTTCATTTAATAAATGTTTTGTTTTGATATATAAGTTGTACGGATTTTTTCATTTAAAAAAAAAAAAAGCGACATTACTTTTTTGACGACATAAATTAAAAATTTGATAACCACAAAAATAATGTTAGGAAGTAAAAGTGAAAGGTCAAATATTAACGAGAAATTACTGAATTATTATTAACGAGTTATTAAACAGTGAAATGTGAGAACTCTTAAAAAAAGCTACAATTTAGCCAGTTTTACTAGCTTTTAGAACCGTGCCAGTGATATTGATTTTAATCTCATATTTTAGCGTTCTCACTGTCCGAGTAAGTTTAGCGTTTGTTGTATTGGATGGGATATTTTGCCATGTAAAATATTCAGACAAAGTTAAACTTCAGTAGACTGTTACATTTGACTTAATAGTTTTTGTGGAAGTTTTATTTCTTAGAACGTAATATTCGGTGGCTTGTTTGCTTATTGTTTGTTTAAGTTAAGCACAAAGCTACACGAGGGGTTATCTGTCTTCTGCCCACCAAAGGGATCGAAACCTGGTTTCTAGCATTGTAAGTCCGCAGACATACCGCTGAGCCACTGGGAGGCTATTCAGTAGCAGTTGTGAGACTGACAGTTACAAATGACAACATACATAAAAAAGGCTTACAGCAGTTTTGAAACTTTTGTTATTCTTATAACAATGGTATGAAGATCTGAAATGAATGACGGAAAATGTTACGCAATACTAGAAGATGAAGGCAGAAAAACCCAAAAATCAAAACAAGAACTAAATCAAAATTCAAAGAATGATATCAGGAGCGTAGCAGAAATCGATCTGAAAATAAAACGGTAAGTGTTATATAAATATAGAATTTAACAACATAACCTAAAACGTAGCAATAAAAAAAGAAAAGACTTGATGGGAAGTTTTTTAACTTTAACAAAAGTTTTGAACAATATCTATCTCAGAAGCACGTGTTTAATGATTCTGTAGGACATGCTGTTACAAAATATGATTTTAACTATTATTTTTTGGACACATACAACTCTGAAAATCTTTGTATTTGTTTGATCAGAGTAAAGCCACATTGGGCTATCTACTGTGTCCACCATGTGGAATCGAACTTCGGATTTTATAGTTGTAAATCCGTAAAATTACGGTTGTCCCAAAGCTTTGTGAACCCTCGCTATACAATATATGTTAACATTATTTTCCATCTGAGCCTGTTATACAGCATTTGTTCACTTACAATTCAGTGGAGAAAATACCAAAGTTTCAATGTACATTCTATTAAGAAATAATAAAAACAGTATTTGTATTTGCTTTTATACTTCAAAATATTCATTGGGTATTTTTAATGTTCCAGTTTAAGCACAATTACTTTGTTCCTAGAGGCTGTACTTCTAAAGGTTCACTTTTTAGTTACGTACCGGATGCATTTGAAGATAATTTAAATTATATCACTAATGATAATCCTATCTCTAGTACATGTGATATTTTTAAATGTTTTAACAATATTCATTATAATCTAATAACGCCCTTAGCTTTTTGTGAAGATTTTTCTTATTCATCTAATTAGACATTTGAGGCTTTGGTTGGAAGTTAAGTGTAAGAAACATCGGTTTAAGTTGAAAAAATTTGTCTCTTATCTTTAGTCATAATATCGTGATTTGATATTATGGTTTATCTTTGGTCGTTCTTCCACTCGAAGAAATAATTGTCTCTTATCTTTAGTCATAATATCGTGATTTGATATTATGGTATATGTTTGGCGTTCTTCCACTCGAAGAAATAGTTGTCTCTTATCTTTGTCATAATATCGTGATTTGATATTATGGTACTATCTTTGGCGTTCTTCCACTCGAAGAAATAATTGTCTCTTATCTTTAGTCATAATATCGTGATTTGATATTATGGTATATGTTTGGCGTTCTTCCACTCGAAGAAATAGTTGTCTCTTATCTTTGTCATAGTATCGTGATTTGATATTATGGTACTATCTTTGGCGTTCTTCCACTCGAAGAAATAGTTGTCTCTTATCTTTGTCATAATATCGTGATTTGATATTATGGTACTATCTTTGGCGTTCTTCCACTCGAAGAAATAATTGTCTCTTATCTTTAGTCATAATATCGTGATTTGATATTATGGTATATCTTTGGCGTTCTTCCACTCGAAGAAATAGTTGTCTCTTTCACACAGATGCATTACATTTTACAGGCGTGGACAAGGGTCTGTGCTCTGGCAGGTGCATTTATAGTTTTCATCTTTGTATTGTCGAAAGCTGCATACAGTTTGTTTACCTGTCTGGATTGGCTACAACCTGGCTCTCATTTGTTGTAAGCCATCTTTAATGAATCGGGGAATAGCATTTCTCAATTTTTCTTGATAGTGAGAACACTGATATACATAATTAGTTTTTCCACACTGATTTCTCGAAGCCCGTTCCCTTGGGTGTGATTTCGATAGATAACAGAGAGGTACAGTATTAATCTCGTTAATCCATTCAAATGTGTCGCTAATTAGATTTAAAAGGCTATCTTAGGATAGTCATGGTTTCCGGAATACGAAAAAAGATGGTGGATATGGAAGTTTGAATTACTCAACGTTTTAGAATTTTTAGGGCAGAAGGAATGAATTTCTCACAGAAATTAACATTAAATATAATTTGATTTCAATGCTAGAATGTTAATATTGGGTTCCTTGAACAGGTTTAAAAATAGAGGTCTATGCAGTTCTTTATGCGTGAAACATAATTTTTGCTTTATTATACTTGAATTAGAATGACCAGTTTGTAGTTTATTTTTTGTTTTGATTCATGGACAAATAATTTTAACCACTATAAATATAGTTCAACACGAGTTGTGGATTGGTACTTTGATTTTTACATATCTCGCTACAGTGAATGGAAAAAAATTCTAAAAATTTGTATTTTACAAATTGTCACTACAAATTTGTAGTCTTAACCATTTTAATAATTTCAGCTTGACCAATACAAAGTCCAGAAAAGCTATAGACTTGGGCGAATCTATTTAAGTAAAACTTGATGATACCCTCACTAAAAAATGGAAAGACCATATTATTATCAGTGGTGCTGATGGGGTATCAAGTAAAACTTTCGGAATAAATGGTGGCATCAAGACTCTTCTCAAGAACAAAATACCTGAATGGTGACAAGCCACTGTGTTAAGTCACAATCAAATAATCTTGAAACAGGCATGAATTTCTCATAATATTTACATAATTTATTTCTGTTCCAATTGCCCAAGTCTATACAGTAATGCGTGATACTTAATACATTTTTAACCAAAAGATTTTCAGTTTGTTTTTGTTGCTAAGCGCAAAGCTACACAAAGTGCTATCTGTGCTGTGCTTACAACGGGTATCGAAACCCTGTTTTTAGCGTTATAAGCCTTCAGACTTACCACTGAACCACTGGGATATAATTTTCCGTTAAAACCTCTCATGTTATTATCTTTAGCGTTCTTTCACATGAGAAAATAGTCGCCTCTTTCATACAGACTCAATAAATTGTATAGGCATGTGCAGAGAGGTCTGTGCTCTAGCAGGTGCATTTGTAGATTTGGTTTATGTGAAGTTGAAGGCTGCATGCAGTTTGTTTACTTGTCTGGACTGGCTTCTCACTTGTTGTAAACCATCGTTAATGAATCGGGGAGTAACATTTCTCAATTTTCTTGATAGTGAGAACACTGATATACATAATCACCAATCAATGGTCATCAGTTGTCCCTTATCATGATTTGATATAAAATTTCAAAATTAAGACTCAACACCGTCCATCAAGAATTCTGAAGTGGGAAAACTGTTACTAACGCACTATTAATTTATTACAACAAATGAGAACCAGGCCTAAGAGTTATGGTTCATTATTAGACAAGCTGAACTGTCGTTCCTGTGAAAGTGAGAAGTTATCTATAAAAATAAGAATGGCCAATTTTAACCACCATTTAGAAGTATTTTGTTGACAGTTGCTGCCTTTCCACAGGAAAGTTTGAGAACTTCATTTCTCCAAAGCTGTTCCATTAGTTAATCATTCAGATTTTTTCTTCCTGCAAGTTATTCAGACTGAGGGTACTTGATGGAATGCAGATGGTAGTAAAATAGTGATGCAAGACATATCACCACCTTTCGTGATATTTCACTCAGAGCAAATGGACTCTTTACAAACATAATTGTGTTAAAGTCAAGCATTGCATTCAAGTTTGTAAGATGATCAGTTGGCGAAAATACTATTCCACTACCACTAATGATAATTCTGCCTCTGGTATATGTGAAATTTTTCGGTGTTTTAATAATGTTCATTATAACCTAATAGCGCCACTTGAAGACTTTTTCTTATTCATGTCATTAGACATTTAGAGTCTTGTTATGAAGTTAAGTGTAAGAAATGTCAGTTTGGATTGAGATAGATAATAAAACGTCTGGTGTTTGGTCATTTTCTCCAGGAATTATGGAATTGCAGCACTTTAAATCGTTAGGAAGACACTTCCACCTGTCTTGTTGAGCCGCTATGGATATTACAGAACTCATGTGATCATGCGACGTTGTAACCCGATATAAGGGAAACATGTGTTCAGCGTGGATTTTTGAGAGACGAATATAAAAAGACAAGAGCCTAACGAAAGAAGAAAACCGGGAGATGTGAGATAGAAAAAATAGGCTAATAGAGAAGTGAAGGAAGTCATATACTGCCACTAAGAAACAAAACCTAGCTCTAAATTTATATGTTATTGTTTATAATGATAAACAGAAATTTATGTTTAAATTAATTTGAGTCGATTTCTGATAGGAATAAGTGTAACCTTAAGAAAAATGAAGAGAAAGTGAGATAGAAATAGAGCACGATTGTAACAAAATGGTGTCAAGGCAATCTACAACAGGAGTTTGCTGCTATCAGAAGCTAAGACTACCGTCTATTCCTCCCTATAAAAATATCTTAATGCACACCTCTATTGAACTGGTGAAGAATCACGTACATTTATTAAATACATCCTTCACACTAAAATAATCAACAATGCTTGGAACCAGAATGGCATGGTTCCTGGAGGAAGTTACTTATTTCGTTTCGTCTCATCTAAAAACTTTATTTTTAGATTTTCTTCTTTATTTTTAATCACAAATGACATACTGAGTTTTTACTTCTGATTTGAAAGGTTTGTTCATACTGCCTATGTTTCTTTCTTACATAAACTTAATATGGTATATGATGCTCTATATATACGTCTGGGAATGATGAGATGTACCCTCTATCTCTGCTTGCAGATTATGTCCAATGAACCCTTCTTTGGATATTTATCATGATTTAGTGTCTGGTTTCTTTAGTACTCCACTCTCCTACTTTATCATATCCATTGACACCCTCAACTTCCCTATTTGGATCCAAAGTTATTTTCCTTTTCATATATTATGCAGTGATCTACTGGCCCGTGCCATTCATGATCATGTCCAAATTGTTAAAGACCGAATTATTCTTTAGTTTCCATTTTCTGATTGAGCTAGTGAGTATGGGTTGACTTTTTCTTATAAACCCACCATGAAATAAATATATTGGTAGTTACTATTAATTTTTTTAAGCTTATGGCTCTTTGACCAGTCCTCTGGTAAGATGGCTTGTTCATTTTATATCATTGTTAACTTCAAATTTCTAAAACTTATCATCTTCTCAATTACAATGAGGCACTTACTCTTTTATTGGCCTTAAAATGGATTCTTGTTGCTTATTTTTTAAATTTTCTCTTTGACTTGCTTAGTGCTTTACAGGCTTTACCCTATCACAATTCTCATACATAGTTAGTCCACGGGCACCCCCCCCCCTCTATCATAACAGAACAAGATCGGTATTTTTTTGTTCCTTAGAGTCCATTCAACAAGAAAAAAGATGTTGGCAGTAGATATCTTAGGATGAACTATTTGTTTATACCCTGTTTTGATGGGATGGGTAGTGCAGCTTGCAACAAGTTTTTGGCGCTCTAGAAAATAAGTGGTATCATAGCTTCTGGGCCTATTTTTCAATATTGTTGAAGTCATGACTGGGAATGATTAATATTATTTGAAAGAGGGGGCATTTTCCTTTCAAACAGTATATTATTGGTCCATTTACAGTAAAGTATCGTCACAGAACAGCTTCTAAGAGTACATACTAAAATATCGCTCATGTCCGTTTTGCGTTAAAATCACGAATATAACTAATGAATGCCCCCCAGTGGCACAGCGGCATATCTGCGGACTTATAGTGCTAGAAACCGGTTTTCCATACCCGTGGTGGGCACGGAGCACAGATGACCCTTTGTGTAGCTTTGTGTTTAATAACAAACAACAACAACTAATGAACATATAATGTTATTTTTTTTAGTTAGCGAGAATTAATATTTGATTATAATAAATATTATCATTTTGTAATAGGTACACGAATATTTTCATACTTCTCTAGCTATATTATGAACGTGGGTTGAGAATATATGAAAAGTGAAGGTATGATCATATATGACATTTCTCAATAAACTAAAAGTGCAATTTGAACATTTTAATAAACAGAAATAACCATTTGAACAAGAAAACGAAGATAAATATGAGCTAAAAAGATCTTGACGGGAATATATCACAAATAACAGAACAAATAAAGATAATAATAATAACAACATAAAATGTAAATTAAATCACTATCTTGACTGAAATGTATCACAAATAATAATAACGGAAATACTGTAAATTATCAGCATAGTATGCAAGGTATGATGATGACAAAACCTTGTCGAAACGTTGTACATTTGCTGTTATGTTAAACTTATAATAAAGTGTTTCTTCATTACCCGTTCAAGCCGTCTCCAACCATTATTAATATCAGAAAAGTCCTTCAGACCTCATCACTGTCCATTTCATCTGACAGCAAATTATCATCTGTCTCTGTTAAGTTGTTGTGATGTGAGTCTACGTTTGAAGAGCTTGGGTTGTCGCTTTCCCCACTAACATCTTCCTTAGTGATTTCTCTTGGAAGGATATGTCCTTCAAACCACAGAGGTTCCAACTTTCCATTGACAACCTTCCAATCATGCTCTTCTGTTGTCCTTGGTATATCTGGTTATGGGACATTAGTAGACTTCCAGATGCCAACCTGGTAATCAACCCGTCTAATGTGCTGACGTAACACTTTCTTACAGGGAGATAGCTGACTAAGGTCAATACTTTTGTCCTGTGGTTTGCCATACATTCCACATGTCAACAGATTTTGACTGTGCTTTTATAGATTTCAGTAAAGCGTTTGATATGGTTTCTCCTGAAGTAATGTGGAACAAAGTTATGAAAAATGGCAAGAAAGGAAAGGTTTTTAAAGTGTTTGTGAGTACATATAAAAATGAAATCATGTGTAAGAACTCAGATAGGACTAACATAATTTTTTAATGTGAAGTAGGAACAAGACAAAGTTGTATGATAAGCCCTTTCCTATTTGTTATCAATATGAATGACCTTATAACTCACAGAAAGAACATGGTTTTGGAATCTATGTTAATAATGAGGTAGATATTATTGCAACTCATCTGTATCAGATGATATTGGTTGTGTAGTGAAACACCTGTAAAAGTGCAAAATATGTAAAATGTTTTAGAATTTTTGTAAATCAATTAATTTACGTATTAATATACCGAAATCAAGAATTATAACCTTTAGAAGAGAAGGTATCTTAAAATCACCTGAACATTGGTATATAGCTGATGAAATATTGGAATTAGTTTCATTTTATAAATATCTGGGAATTGCAGTAACTGACAAACTGTCCTGCTACGCTGTGATGGAACATTTAACTAAAGAAACTGAGAAGGCGAGTTGTATGGAAAGAAAGTATGATTGGAAAATAAATGAATTTTCATATGAAATATACTTTTAATATTTGAGAAAACATTAATTCCAATGTTATTGTATGGGGCAGAAATTTGGTGTTTTACTGATTATATATATCAATAGAAAAAATACAAAATACATTTTGTAAATATTATTTAGGAGTTTCAAAAAATACTATAAATATAGCCGTATCAGGTGATTTGTGAAGCTACCTATAGCTTTAAGTATAAAATATTGGCTTAAGCTTATAAAAATGGAAAGTAATAGATTCACTAAAGCATATCATGATGTGGTTAAATATTTAAAGAAAGAATAACACGGGCAAGTAAAATAAGGCACTGTCTTTCCGCATATAGATTTGGTTATGTATGAGAAATATAACAGATTGGAAATAAAGAACATTTTCTAAAAGAATTTAAGTAAAGAATTGGAAATATTTATATCCAAAACTGGTATTCAGATTTATGTGATTGTAGTAAATTGGATATGCTAATTTTAAATCAGTTTTTGAACCAGAGGGGTGGTTGTTTATACAAATTGAATAATTTAACAGGTCAGCTTTGGCAAAATTTGGTGTCTTAAACCATTATTTTGCACCGGAAATAGAACATTGTGAAAGTATCGATGCATAAGTCAAAGTTATAGGAGGTGAGTATCATGTTATCCTTGTTTCTCCACAATATACTGAATTAGGAATACATATATCTAAATTTATTGTATCAATATCAGTCATTGTAAGTATAACTAATTATTAGAAACTCAAGACATAAAAATAATTTATGAATAATTTAAGTATATTTAGCCCTAAAATATTGAGAACGAAGCAACAATGTATGATAGTACGACTATAAAAGCCCTTAAAATATATATTAAAGAAATGTTGATTTAAACTATTTTGATGTAATGGGCCAGCGACCTAAATCATCTGAAATAAAGTTTATTATTATTATTCTTGCAAACAGGTTTGGAATTGTTATACGGGAACCAAACTTTCATTGTGTTTTGTTGACTTTTAAATTCTCAGAACCCACCTTTGTGATTTACAAATACTCCTATATTATGAAAATTTTCAAATGTTTTAGTTTTTCTATAAGTCGAGGTCGTATTCTTAATTCAGTCCTAGCTTCACTTTTCATGAGAAACTTGTATTATGTCCTACTTTATCTTGTGTACAGCGTTGCTCTGTGACTCTCACATGGAACAGAGATATTTCTGGATTCTTTTGATCCTTTTTTCTAATTGGTTAACTCCAGAAGTAAGGTGGATTGTATATGCGGTGTTGCTGTTTTTTGAATAGATTGATTTCTGATCCTGAAGATATCTAATCTCATTGTCGAAGTCTTTGTCTTAGTGTTCCCTAAAGCATGCTATTTTAATTCATCTTTCGTTAAATGTATAGAAGATTGAGTATGTTAAATCGATTTTGGAGCCACGTCTGGTCATACTCTACATAACGACCGTGCATCTTGACAGTAGTTATGCAGCATGATTTTCATTATAAAAGACTTCATTGTGAGGCTCTCATGTCCAAAACATACCAATGTATTCCACCCTCTGTATATAGGTGATGGTCAAATCTCACTCTTTGTTGGTAGTGTATGCTTTTTATACCTGTCTTCCTTTCCTCTCGTTTACCAGTTCAAAATTAGGGATGGCTGTATAGTTTTATGCTAAATTCCAAAAGAAAAAAAAACTTGAATCGCAATAATATAACATATTTCCAAATGATCAGTAAGTAAACATTTTCGAATGAGTTGTGAAAAAGAAAAACCAAAATAATTTGTTTAAAATATAATGATAACACTTCAAACTTAATAATATATTTTGTCGAAGAATATTCGATAGTCTGATTGCTACGAAAGAGTAACACTATAACAAGCCACTCTTAAACGGTGCCTGGTCAAATGTGTGAGATCAAGATTTCCATTTTTCTAGCCTGGTTTCATCATATATATAAAAAGAAAAGAATGAAAACCCCAGATTTCCCAGTAATCAATGTGTTTGTTTGTTTTTGAATTTCGCGCAAAGCTACACGAGGGCTATCTGCGCTAGCCGTCCCTAATTTAGCAGTGTAAGACTAGAGGGAAGGCAGATAGTCATCACCACCCACCGCCAACTCTTGGGCTACTCTTTTACCAACGAATAGTAGGATTGACAGTCACATTATAACGCCCCCACGCTGAAAGGGCGAGCATGTTTAGTGTGACAGGGATTCGAACCCGCGACCCTCAGATTGTGAGTCGAGTGCCTTAACCACCTGGCCATGCCGGGCCGTAATCAATGTGAAGAACTGATAACGTTTTATTTCCAGCAAATTGGATTAAACTTTGTGATCATGATAAAATTCATGGGAATACACATTTTCCTGGACGCTTTTGACTTCATAGGTAGCGAGTACTACTGCAAATACTATTTATTCCTATAATGAAGCCCTCAATGGCACAGCGGTATGTCTGCGAACTTACAACGCTAGAAACTGGGTTTCGATTCCCGTGGTGGGCAGAGCCTATTGTGTGGCTTTGTACTGAATTTCAAACAAACTATATAAAGAAAACCTGTAATGAAAAAAATCATTTGGAATTTAGTATACTGGATAAAATTATTATTATTGTGTTTGGAACACAGGCAACAGTTTCTTATGATAATGTGTCTGCAGATGTATTAGAATTTAGGAAGTTAAGACATCTTCTTAGCACTGTTGACAATAGATGTTTTATCCTATATTTATATCAGTACTAATTATTAGTATTTTTATACAGACATCTCTGCAGTGAGTTCTTACCTCTGTTTATCTCGTATAATGGTATTCACATACCAGTAAAAGATTGGGAGGGAAAAGGAGCTAAGAAAATAAGATTTGGGATTCATTCGAAAACGGGTTTTGTAAAAGCGTGTGACACACACAAACCCTTGAAAATGCCATATCTTCCCCGACTGTTAACATAGCATGTAACTTTTGAACACACATGCGACTTTAGTTGAAAATACCGCAGACTGTGCAGCATCACTCATCATTTACCCCTTTAGTGAAGAAGCGAAAGAAAGCCGTAGCTTACATGTTGACCATGGAAAAACGCAAAGCATGGATGAAGTGACAGACGGCCTTCCGTGGCCTATGCTTTGACTAGCTGTCTCTGTAAAGTTTTGGAGAAGATGATTAATGCTCGTCTTGTTTAGTTCTTTGAATTATACAATCTTCTCTCACCCACCCAATCTGTCTTTTGCAGAGCGCTTCTTCCTGGTTCGTCTTTGTTTGTTTGTTTGTTTTTGAATTTCGCGCAAAGCTACACGAGGGTTATCTGCGCTAGCCGTCCCTAATTTAGCAGTGTAACACTAGAGGGAAGGCAGCTAGTCATCACCACCCACCGCCAACTCTTGGGCTACTCTTTTACCAACGAATAGTGGGATTGACCGTCACATTATAACGCCCCCACGGCTGAAAGGGCGAGCATCTTTGGTGGGACAGGGATTCGAACCCGCGACCCTCAGATGGCGATTCGAGCGCCCTAACCACCTGGCCATGCTGGGCCCCGTTGGTCTTTAAACCTCGATTAGGGAAGCCTTCTTCAAGAGGGAGCATCTTTTATCGCTTTTCTTTGATCTTGAGAAGGCTTATGGCGCTACATGGAGTTTGGCATTTTACAGGACCTCCATTCCTGTGGGTTACGTGGTCATTTACCCATTTTTATTCGTAACTTTCCACATGACAGGCGCTTCCAAGTATATGTGGGTTCGAAATTGTCCCGATCCTTCACACGGGAACTTGGAGTACTTCAGGGCTATGTATGAGTGTCCCACTTTTCAGTATTAAGATCAATGCTATTACTGAACAACTTCCTCCTAATGTTGCAAACAGCTTGTATGTCAACAACTTTCACATTTCTTGTCGGTCGCTGAATATGAGATTTATTGAGTGACAGCTTCAGACTGCCTTCACTAACTTGTTGGGGTAGACCACAGCAAACGGTTTCACCTTCTCATGTTCTAAAATTATTTGCGTGAATTTTTTGCTCCACCTGAGTAGTAGTGTTATTCTCATGGTGGCCGAAACCAAGTTCTTGGGATTTTTCTTCGACCATAAGCTCACATTTATTCCTCATATTAAGCAGCTTCGTGCTGGGTGTACAAGAGCACTAAACATCTTCCGCATTCTCTTTTTTACTTCTTGGGGAGTGGATAGATGTTACTTGTGGAAGATGCATCATGCCCTCATTCGTTCAAAGCTGGACTATGGGTCTTTGGTCTACATTTCAACCAGAGACTCTGCCTTGAAGTTGTTGGACCTCGTACATCATTATGGGCTTCGGCTCTGCGCAGGGGCTTTCTGCACTTTGCTGTTCCAGAGTATGTACACTGGGTCCTGTATACCTCCTCTTCATCTCAGATGTTTGCAACTTTCCTTGCTATATGCTACTAAGCTTCAATCTTTACCATATTAACCCATCTGGAGTTGTGTCTACATTCCTTGGTGGGCTATATTTTTTAGGAATAAGTGGTCTGCCATTCCTACATTCGGCCTTCGTCTCCAGGCTCGGTTGACTGAATTGGGTCCGACATTAGATGATGTTGCCGAGTCCAATGAACAGCTCATCCCACCATGGCTTATTACCATCCTCTTGTGATCTTTCTCTGAATCATATGAAGAAGACGTATTCTCTTAATTGGAAGTACCATCTTCTCCTCGCTAAACATTTTTCAAACCATTCTTCCATTCCCATTTTTTATGGATAGTTCGAAATCAGATGACTCTGTGGGCTCTGCCAGGATCCCCTCTACAGATTCTGTGTTCACTATCGAGTTGTATGCAATTTCACGTGGAAGCTAAGCGGTATACTAACTGTACAATATATACTGACTCTCTTAGCTCTTTGTTGGTGCTGGAATCACTATATACGAGTTCTCACATAGATTTGTTTGGATATTCTAAAACGACTGGCTCACTTCTCTTTGTCATCTATTTCTCTAGATTCTTTGCCACGTCGGTATTCATGGGAATGAGCTTGCTGACTCTGCATATAAATCCATCTGATCTGGCATTGTCACAGCTCTGCCTGTCCCTTACGTGGACTATAGATCTGTGATCAAAGCATGACTTTACGATAGTTCGCAGTCATATTGGAATGAGCAACTTCCTAACAAGTATTTTCAGTTAAAACCTACTGTTGTTGTTTGTCTATCTAGTTCCCGAAAAGATTGGAGGAAGTTGTCTTGTCTCCGTTACTCATTGGCCACTGTTTCGTGACTCGTCGTTTTCTTCTGCAGGGGTCGGATCCATCAAAGTGTGGGCTTTGTGACACTCGGGTTACTATTACTCACGTTTTACTTTCGTGCCGTCGCTACGACTGCGAACAGCGACACCATTTTAGACGTTTTTTCTCGAACTTTACCTCTGATGATGGACAGTGTCATTGGCGATGGTGACATTGTTCAGATTGGTCGTGTTTTTAGCTATTTACGAGCCATTGACATTTTTACTTCTATTTAATTTTTAGCGTTCTTTCACGACAAAACAATAGCACATTTGGTCTTTTTTATTTCTTCTACCATTTGTTATATTTGTTTTTTTATATTTTTTCTTTTTAGTGTTCTGTTCGGCGCAGATAGCCTTAGTACTTTGCGGCATAAAACACCAAGCAACTAACCAATCCATGTCAGACGAAAACACAATAAGTAAATAATACTTCCTAGGGTAAGTTGTTCAACTTGAAGGCATGTTGTTTTGTGAAGTTTTTCATTTTTCATAAATATTTGATAAGAAATTAATGAAGCACGATTGATTAATCGTGTCTTTCTTTAGCTGAGACAAATTTAAGAAATTTAAAGAGTTCATTGTAATATTTTAGCAATTGCTTGAAATGAAACTTCGGTTTAGGATTAACGAGAATCTAAAAAAATAAATAAATACGGGGTTTAGTAGGCACGACCCTTTCAGTAGCATCAACACTGGTATCATTGCATCTTATTGACATGTTGAAGACAGCAGTGATGTAATCGCAAAACAAATATAAATTGATATTTTTTTAATAATTGTTCACTTAATTTTATTCTTTCAATTACAGTTTATTAAATATACAATTCGCTCATGGGCATCCTCAGTGGACCACTCTCCCCCTGGAAAATGATAAATATATTTGTTTCTTTATTCATTCAGTACATATACATGTATATTATTTTGATATAGATTTTAGAATTCGTAATGCTCCCACCATAATTACAGTAACTAAGGGCATAACATTTTTGGAATAGTCCATATAAATGCACTTAGTTATCTATCTTTATCGAGGAAGATAGGGGCACAGATCCCTTCCTATACCCTGTTTGATGTCTACTGTATACTACATAGTCAGCAATACCTGAAGAGTAGGTACTACTAACTTCCAACTGATTTAGCAATTTATATATGGGCTGAAGGTCTCCCACGCTACCTTTACAGTGTACCTTAACTAAGTTAGATTTAACTAACTTAAAATAATCATATGTTTGTACATGTATTTTTTCTCTAAAATATGGAGAATTAATGAGTTTTTTTACTAAGCATATGGCAATAGATGATTTTATTTTTCAATGTGTGCATGTTAACTGATCAACCAAAGTACTTGTGGATAAGGTTTCTTTCCTTTCTAAACCAAAGTGCTTGTGGATAAGGTTTCTTTCCTTTCTAAACCAAAGTGCTTGTGGATAAGGTCTCTTTCCTTTCTAAACCAAAGTGCTTGTGGATAAGATTTCTTTCCTTCCTAAACCAAAGTGCTTGTGGATAAGGTCTCTTTCCTTCCTAAACCAAGTACTTGTGGATAAGGTCTCTTTCCTTCTAAATCAAGTACTTGTGGATAAGGTCTCTTTCCTTACTAACCAAAGTGCTTGT